>NC_056742.1:65901815-65981815 GCF_019279795.1 Protopterus annectens
ACACACACACACACACACACACACACACACACACACACACACACATACACAAAAACGGTGCAAAGATGGATCACTTAAGCATGCTGGTAAATTTTATTTGACATAAGCATTGCCTTAGGCCTTGTTAGTATATGCTACATTGTAGACATCATACTTTTTTTCTATTAGTGATGATTGCATATTGCCTGACAAGTTTCATGGAAGCTATATGGTGCTTTGTATAATGTCATAGGTGCACAAAGCCCTATGAGTCAAGGTCTGCAATGATTTACCAATGGTTTAGATAATAGGAATGTACATATTTCCTTACATAATTCTTGTCTTGCTATATAGTTAGATAATTTAGGTACAGTCTGATCAACTACAATATACCATAGCCAAACATTCTGTAGAAATGTAAAAGATACTGTAAAGATAAGCACTTTGCTGAAAGAATGATGTTGTTTTAATAACATTTTTGTACCTGACTTATAAAAGAAATCTTTCATCTTATTAAAGGAAATATGACATTACTGTGCAAATTTCATGAAACCTTAAATGGTGTACAGTATGCAAAAATTGGGATACTTTTTTTACTTCAGAGATGTAATCAGAATATAGGAACAAACTTTCTTGCACACGTTAGTACAGGTCACATAGTTTATATAAAACTGCTAATGACAAACTGTTGTTAATGAAATTTTCATATTTGATCTCAAAATTCCTTAGTTTTGACTGTAATGCTTAAAAGGTAGTACTCCTTCAAAGATGAGTCAAACTTCTATGTTTGCATTAAGATTAAAATAACGACAATGAAGAAGATATGGAAGTGTTCTGCAAACTGAGTCAGCCTTAAATCACAGCATGAGACAAGCATGGAGAGGTCCAACAGAATTTAATTCTGAGTGATAAAGATGCATTGTCTGGCGAGTCAGATGTAGTACTTGTACTATATAGGGCACTACTTGGGCTGCAGCTGGAATCTTAGCTTTTGGGGCTTCACAAGGATGGATAATCAACACACTTTTGCAGATACTCAGGGAAACATATACATTTGTATGGCAGACAGGTAGGGCAGAATTTTAAGAAGAACACACGACTCCTTACATGTAACCTTTAAGGGGAGTAGGAGGTTGTGATACGTGATATGGAATGTTTTAACATTAGTCAGATGGGCAGGGTAAAGCTGAGAATGAAGGCAAATGCAAATGCAAAAAAAATAAACAAATAAATAATAAGTTTTTCTCCCTGGGTCTGAAAATGGGCTTCTACCCAGTCGGACTTTCCTGATAATCAAATGTCAATAAATAAATAAATGAGAGTGATGGCAGTCTAAACTGAAAGGAGAGAAATTAAGTCATACGCAGAACACTTTGTTTATGATGTGAGAAGTAAAGACCTGCAGTGAATGGAAGAAGAAAATTGTAGAATAACTATCAACTTCAGAAATGAATACAGTGTGTATGTGTGTGTGTGTGTGTGTGTTTGTGCACACATACGTACATGCACGCATGTGTGCTTGTATGTCTGTGTGTACATATGCACATATCTCAGTATTTATCTGAATGTGTGTGTGTATATGCCTCTGTATTCATCTGAATGTGTGTGTGTATGTTACAGTGTGTGTGTGCATCTCTGTGTTTATCTGAAGGTGTATGTGTGTGTGTGTGTGTGTGTGTGTGTGTGTGTGTGTGTGTGTGTGTGTGTTTGTGCTTGTGTATATGCCTCTGTGTTTATCTGAATGTGTGTGTGTGTGTGTGTGTGTGTGTGTGTGTGTGTGTGTGTGTGTGTGTGTGTGTGTGTGTGTGTGTGTGTGTGTGTGTGTGTGTGTGTTTGTGCTTGTGTATATACCTCTGTGTTTATCTGAATATGTGTGTGTGTGTGTGTTTCTGTCTGTGTATATGCCTCTCTGATTTTTGAAAATGTGCATGTTTCTGTGTGTGTGTGTGTGTGTATGCCTCTATGTTTATTTGAATGTGAGTGTGTGTGTGTCTGTGTGTGTGTGTGTGTGTGTGTGTGTGTGTGTGTGTGTGTGTGTGTGTGTGTGTGTGTGTGTGTGTTTCTGTGTGTCTGTATGCCTCTGTGTTGATCTGAATATACGTGTGTGTATGTGTTTGTGTCTCTGTGTGTATGCCTCTGGGTTTATCTGAATGTGCATGTGTGTGTGCGTGTGCCTTTGGGTTTATCTGAATGTGCGTGTATGTTTCTGTCTGTGTATATGCCTCTGTGTTTATCTGAATGTGTGTGTGTGTGTGTGTGTGTGTGTGTGTGTGTGTGTGTGTGTGTGTGTGTGTGTGTGTGTGTGTGTGTTTCTGTTGGTATATATACCTCTGTGATTATCTGAATATGAGTATGTGTGCCTCTGCATTTATCTGAATGTTTGTGTATGTTTCTGTGGTTGTATATGCCTCTGTGTTGATCTGAATCTGTGTGTGTGCGTGTGCGTGTGTGCGTGTGTGCGTGTGTGTGTGTGTGTGTGTGTGTGTGTGTGTGTGTGTGTGTGTGTGTGTGTGTGTGTGTGTGTGTGTGTGCGTGCGTGCCTCTGGGTTTATCTGAATGTGTGTGTGTGTGTTTCTGTCTTTTTAATTTCTCCAAGTCCTTTGGGTTTCTAATACCATTAAGGGAATGGACCCCATTCCTAAGTCAAAGTACGATTAAAGTTCATGAAATTAGTACTGTTTCAATCTTTGATGTCAGCCTGTAGTGCTCTTTGCAGTACCAGCAATATGCCCAGTAATTACTCCTTGTGCAGTTTGTACAGAGTTACATGGATTGGTAACAAATCAGAATACGATTGTAAATTCTTTTTTTAAGACTCGTTGCTCCTACTAGTATTGGAACTGCCAGGGTATCTTTCTTTCACATTGCTCTCATTTCTGCCTGCAGATCCTGGTATTTTATGACTTTGTGTCTCTCTGTACACAAGACACTGTAGTCACTGGCTGTCGCAATTTCAATGATCAATGCTACTTTTGTCTTCTTTTCTTGGACCACTATGTCTAGCATCTATCTTTTGGACTGTTGGTAGTGCGTGATCCCATGTGATATAAACTTCATCATTTTCTATGATGCTTTGTGGCTCATGTTTCCAGTGTTTTTTAGCCACTTCAGTACCATAATGTTTGCACAATCTCCAGTGCAACAGTCTCTCCACATTATTATGCCTTACAGTATACAGTCCTTCTGCCATTAGTGTGTCGCAACCAGCAACAAGGTGCATGATGTTTCCAATTTAGTTTTACAAAACCTACATTTGTCTGTTTCTCCCACATGTTCAATGGACTTTGTAAACCAGCGTGTACGTAGCCCACTGTCTTGGGCTGCCAATATTAACCTTTCATTTCTTGGTTTGAATTCAACTCTCCTTAACCATTCTTGCTTTTGTTCCTGATCAGCATGAGGCTTTTCCAGAAGTTTTCTATACTTGCAACTATATTTATGTTTTTTCTACATTTCTTGCCTTCTCATCTGGTCCTTCACCTTATATTTTTTCTTTTGTTTTTTGTCACATTCAGTTGCTGCCTGTTTTTTATCCACTTGTGGTTTGATTTCCATTATTGCTTGACATCGATATGCGTCTGTTAAATTAAGCAGAGAAGTCATCTTATATTTATTCTCCTCATGTTTCAAAACTTTCACTACATTTGCATCTTGTGAAGTCGGTAGATATGTGTGGAGTCCCACAATTGCAGATCTATACATGTAATCAATTTCAAGGAGGGCCATCCCTCTTTCAGAATGAGGAATATATAATCTTGGTATACACTGATTTTTATAAATCATTTGGTGAGCATGAATCATCCATCTTGTTTTCCTATCTAATCTGTCCAAAACGTTTTGGGGGTCAGTCCATCACTTCAAAACTGGGACAGGAAGAGTAAATTTATTTATAGCTTGGATCTTGTTCCTAGATGTCAGTGTTGTTGTCGGGATTAATTTAAGTCTTCTAAGTATTCCTTACTAAGTTTTGTTCACATTTGTTCATGTTTTATTGCTGATCCTTCATCAATTCTCAAATATTTATACACTCCCTCATGCTCAGGTTCTTTTATATCACATTTTTGTCCCAGACTTGATGTTTTCCTGGTGCTGCAGTTTACCTTTTTAAAGGTTGCTTTTGCACATTTATCAAGACCAAATGACATTCCAATATCACCTGAAAAAGTTTAGACAACCTTCAGTTGTGCTTTCAGTTCCTCATCTGATAAGCTATACAGTTTTAAATCATAATACATAATTTCTTTCTTATCCTCAATAGTCCACTCTATTGTCCTTATGGCTCTTCTTTGTGCAATAAATTTGTGTTATTTTTTGTGGACGTCTACTTCCTTCTACAACAGGGAGGCCATCTTCCCCATGGCCCTGGACTGGCCCTATTTTAGTAATGTTTCTGTATTTTGAGGATTCTACACTGTCATTTTTTCCAGTCCTGGCACCAGTGTGCCTACCAGGATTGAGCACTTTTTTATCCTGGGTCTTGTGCACCCAGCTATCTTTTTTTGTTTTTGACTTATTTCTGTCCAAGGTATATGCTATATAAATACAGTCTATATATCTGTGTTGCCTTAGTGAGATTTTGGGAAAAACAGGGTCCACCTCGTGAAGGTGCTCACCAGGACTTGAGGATGAATTCAGTTTCAGCGCTACTACTTTCCTTTGGTTGCTGACTTTTCATCTCTCCATTAGGACCTGTGTATATGCCTCTGTGTTTATCTAGTTGTGTGTGTGTGTGTGTGTGTGTGTGTGTGTGTGTGTGTGTGTGTGTGTGTGTGTGTGTGTGTGTGTGTGTGTGTGTGTGTGTGTGTGTGTGTGTGTGTGTGTGTGTGTGTGTGTGTGTGTGTGTATGCGTCTTTGTTTATCTGAATGTGTGTGCATGTGTTTCTGTGGTGTATAAGCCTCTTTGTTTATCTGAATGTGTGTGTTTCTGTGGGTATATATGCTTCTGTGTTTATCTGAATATGTGTGTGCGTGTGTGTGTGTGTGTGTGTGTGTGTGTGTGTGTGTGTGTGTGTGTGTGTGTGTGTGTGTGTGTGTGTGTGTGTGTGTGTGTGTGTGTTTCTGTGGTTGTATATGCCTCTGTGTTTATCTTTATGCGTGTGTTTCTGTGGGTATATATGTCTCTGTGTTTATCTGAATGTTTGGGTTTCTGTGGGTATATATGCCTCTATGTTTATCTGAATGTGTGTGTGTGTGTGTGTGTGTGTGTGTGTGTGTGTGTGTGTGTGTGTGTGTGTGTGTGTGTGTGTGTGTGTGTGTGTGCTTCTTTTATATGCGTCTGTGTTTATCTGAATATTTGTGTATGTATGTTACTGTGGATGTATATGCCTCTGTGTTTATCTGAATGTGTTTGTTTTTGTGGGTATATATGCCTCTGTGTTTATCTGAATGTGTGTGTTTCTCTGGGTATATATGCATCTGTGTTTATCTGAATGTGTGTGTGTGTGCTTCTGTTATATGCCTCAGTGTTTATCT
The DNA here is from genome assembly GCF_019279795.1 of Protopterus annectens. Classification (NCBI taxonomy): domain Eukaryota; kingdom Metazoa; phylum Chordata; order Ceratodontiformes; family Protopteridae; genus Protopterus; species Protopterus annectens. The sequence continues at coordinate 65,907,267 of NC_056742.1, forward strand.
GAATGTGTGTGTGTGCACATAAGTGTGAACATTAGTATATGATTACATATGTAAGCAGGGAATGGGAATCTGGGCTACAGCTACATAAGAGCTACTTGTAACAATTAACTGCAGATGAGGAGCTACTTGCTTTTTTCTGTAATTAGTTTCATATGTACAGGGCTGTGTGTTTCAGTAATTCTGCACTCATTTGTGAGTGTGTGCGTGTGTGTGTGTGTGTGTGTGTGTGTGTGTGTGTGTGTGTGTGTGTGTGTGTGTGTGTGTGTGTGTGTGTGTGTGTGAGTGCAGTTACACGCACATGCATGTATTTGTATATATGCCGATTTACTCAAAAAGAAAAACTGATTTGTTTAGTAATGACAGTGCGACAATTTGCAAAGTATAATGTTATAATAATTAGGAGTTAATGCATAAGGCCTACTTCTGGCATATAATATTATGCCATAAAATACTGTGCTAATAGTTGCCTTTAGCCACCTCCTCTGAAGTAAGCAATGGATTCCTGCAGTGAATATATGCATATTACAGAAATACCCAACAACAGAAATGAAATGTTGTACATTATTAATAAATATCTACAGCTATTTACCGACATAAGCCTGCCTAATAGATTAAATCTGCAGATGTAGTTTTTGGCATAATATATGTATTTGTAGGGGCTCACATATATCTATTTCCAATTATATGAAGCTAAATCAAAATAAAAATTAAAAGTATAATATATCAGTTATAGTGACACTGTGTTGCCTGCATATTAACAAGTAAGGTATGCTATTATAATCTAAAAATAGCCAATGCCCAGTATTTCTACTAGGAGGATTTTTGCTGTCATGACAACTAAATAATAATAATAATACGCTAATCAACATGCTATCTGGGAACTTGCAGCTGTAACAGTGAGCTGTGGATAATATAATTAAGAAATACTCAAACAAAGATGTCTGCTTAGTAGCTTTAAGATGCTCATTCTTTAGTGCCAATTTAAATCATCTCTTAGCTATGTATAGCTCACTCTAAAAAGAACAGTTGTCCTTATTTGGTGATTACAGCATAATGACAGCCAGAATAAATGTTTCACCATATTTTTTTCTTTCTAGTTTCAAGGTGTACAAGTCTAATAGAAAGAAAAAGAAAATGCACAAAATATGTGTTTGATCTTACTACAGACATGCAATAATTTAATTAGTATTTTCACCTAGAATTTTGATCCTTGTGTTTAAAACGCTATAACATTTGATAAAAAATCAGAAGAACATAAACTATATATCAAAATATATATACCTTATATTTACTTTATTCTCTGCATACTATTATAATATAAAATATTCAGTGCTGAGAGGCATAAGACTAATTTCATCTACCAGTCAAGCATTCTTTTATATTAAGAAGTAAACATTTCTTTGGAGATTTATGCATTTTTCTTTCTAATTTCACTATGCTTTATAATTTAGCTGTAAAAAGTATTAAGATTATGGCAGTAGAAATACAATGCTCTCCCTTAATTCCTTATCTTGAAAGAGGCAACCAGATGAGATTTTTAGATGCTTGGTGTTGTTGCTTTAACTAGCACACCATATGGATCTGTTAGTACCGCATGTCATCTATATGTATGAAGCAGTGATACAAAACATGATTTAAAGTCTTAATTAATCCATAAAAACGATATGATATTTAATAAAAGTGATACCAAGCATATCCCAAGTGGCATTAGAGTTTATAGATGCCCCCTCCACACAGCATTACACATGATGGATATCTACACCACAGTACTGATAGTCATGCAAATTATGGGAGCAAGTGTGCAGCTAAACAACATGGCAGCTTCAGTTTCCTGCAGTGCATTGCAGGTGTTACTCCAATGAAGGGTGCATGTAGGTTTAAGGGGCAGAGCATAACAGCCTGTGTGACTTTTATTGTTACTGGGCTGACAGTGTGCTGAATCTGTGGTGCAGAAGGTTACAGCCCTGACACTGCCTTCTAACAAATGATTGGGGGGGGGAGGTCTCCTTATGTTCATGGGTGGTCTGACATTAGGTAGTCATACTTAAGATACATGGACAGGATAAGTGTATACTTTCATTGAGTGAATTCTGTCTAGTCAATGATACGAATGAAGGTAGGCACACTAATTCATGGTATAGGACTGCAGAAAATATCACCTGTTGACCAAGAAAGGAAGATTAGTAAAGTGAAAATCTGAATGGTCACTCAAGATGGTGGCTGAACAGCTCCTGGTTCTTGCATCCCCACTGGAAAAAGTAAAACCCTCCATAGTTGACAGGGTGCCAAGGTTTGCAATGCATTGGAAATGACTGAGTCATGTAATAGATGGACTGTGTGTTGACCAGGTGAAGAGTAAATACTACAGAGGCACAGAAACACTGTGGACATTGCTGACTTTCATCAGGTCTTTAATTATACTGAACGTACTGGAAACAAAAGTGAACCACATGACATCCACCTTTCAATAGCTGGCATGTTAGCATTCAAAGATAAATACCTTATAAGAGATAGAGGTTTATAGGTTCCTAGGTGTATGCTAGGCTAATGAGCACTGGGGTCTTAATGACTCTAGCTATCCACCCCTCAAGGGTGAGAGTCAAAGCCTGTTCTTTATGCTTGAGAGGTAAACATCTTAACTATTAAGTTAATCACCAATCCTAATGGGTTTGGGGGTTGGCTTCCACCAGTATTCTTTTTAATTATAAAGATACAATTATTTTTACATAGAGTCTAAGGAGTAGCTTGTGTTGTTTTACAGTCATAATTAACCATAACTCCATACCAAGTACATCAATGGCTTTTTATATCAAAGTACGTCAAAGGCATTTTAATAAATGTAACTTTTAAATGCTTGGTTTCATGATATGCCAGTTTGGTTTCTTCACTTCTGTTCCACGTATTGAAAAAAATTCTCAGGACTACTTACATTTCTGAGAACTACAGGTTTTTTTTGAGATACAAATATACTTCAAAAGCGAACAAGGGTCCAGTACCACAATAAAGTGCAAAAGTCAATTTTAATAACTTGATAAAGCTGAATACATGAGCGCTTTCGTCTGAGACACAGACTTCTTCAGATAAAAGCACTGGTGCCAAAAACCTGATTATATACAGGTCACTTAATACAATAATTAACAATCAATTAAATTAAACAGTACCCTTCCTTGTTAATTTTTAAAAAGACAGTCTAAAATCCACTTCCAATTAAAAAATGTTATATAAATATATGTGTTATACAATGCAGCTTGTAAAATTCCAAAGGTCTTATTTCTGCATAATAAAATACACATAATAAACAACCAAGTGTAAAAATATTTTAAGAATATGTTAATATGTTATTGTAAAAACATGAACTCCACCGTATATTGCATGCTGTTGTTCATTGAATACAATCAGCTCTTGCTGTTAAAATAGAAAGGTCTTTAAAAGAGCGTATGTATGAACACCAATACGACATTAAAACAGGCAAAGTTACTAATGCTCAAGGGCGCCCGCAGGCAGGTGCAAGGGGGTGCACTTGCACTCCCCTGGAATCGGCTGACTAATGTTATAATTTAAAAAAAAAGTTTTTTTTTTTTTTTTTTTTTTTTTTTTTTTTGGACGTTCTTCTTTAAGAGGAAAGAAGTCCGTGCTGGCATTGGCGCTCTTCTTTAAGAAGAACGGTCATGGGCGATGACATCACCGCACGCCTATTTTCAAGTTTTGCGAGCGGGAACTCACATGGACGGATGGTTTTGAGGTTCGCAAGCGGAAAATGGGACCATGAGTGAGCGGGAACTGAAATGGACGGATTATGGCGGAGGAAACAAGCGGAAGATGGGACACTTTCAGGGTAAGTGTGTGTTGTGTGAACTTACAAGTTAGGATGCTGATCTCAATCCCACTTAAGATGTTCATCTTTCTTCTTATTCCCTTTGTTTTGCCAGTATATTCTAAATCCATTCTCTTACAAATCTTTAGATAATCCAAGCCTACCTTAACCCTGTAACAGTGGCAGGGAGTGGACCCTTATTTTATTAGCTATGTAATGTTTTGTCCTCACCAATAATGACTGGACCTGCCGACACAGCCACTCCTAAGAAATTAATAGAGGACTTTCTTAGCGGACTGTTTTTGGGATTAAGTTTCAACCCTGAAAATGTTGAGGCATTCACGTCCAAGTTTATTGTTGGTGAGGTATGGTAAATGCAAATTTTTACCCAGAGTGGTTCTCCAAACTCCATCTCTCACATGCAGTACGGAACATTTTTATGTTGTCTCGAATCTGATAAATAAGATCAGACACATTGCACATCAATAGGAGTGGTCGAGGAACTGTTTGTTTAACTTTCTATAATCAGCTGTCGGCTGATAACTATCATCTATTCTTTTGCACTGGCCAGTAAAGACTTTTGTAGGAAATATAACTTTTGTAAAATACCTTGTGCATCTCTACTGTGTTTAAGGTAGCCTCCTGTTTAAATTTAAGGTAGCATTTTCTGATTCCCTTTTATTGCATATTGTATAACAGGTTTATAGAGCCTTTCCTCACCTTAAAATGAGTTGGGTACTAACTCAAATCATTTTTGTTTCTCGCAAAGATATTTTCCTAGCAATATATTAGGTCAACAAGTCCAGGAAAGAAGTCTTTAGTAGTTCTACTAAGATATAATTTCCTTATACATGTCCTTGATACTATATGTACACAGAACCTTAGAAATAACTTCTATACTGGTTCTTTAAGTTATTCTCTATTGCATTAATCAATGATATATCTTCTACTTTTGAGTATGTTGCTCCAGATAATGTTTTGCATTTGAGATCCAGAGACTCATCTATTTTTTCTATTGGGTGACTTATCTGGGCTCATGAGATTTTCCCACCAAAGCCTTGCAAGTGTATTGGTTTTGTTCCAAGGTGTAACTGGATGATATTGCTTACAGCGGCTCCTGAATCACTTAAGTAGGTACTTAGGAGAACTCTTATCCATATTTGGGCATGTGATCTCCTATTGAAATCATCTTCAAGAGATGCCATGGAGATCATAAATCACTAATTAGAAAGGAAGGATTGGCGAGTCACTTTTTAAAAGAATCTAGCCTTTCAAGAGGGCTTGAAATGGTCCTAGGCGTTTACTGTATTGTCCTTAATCTCCTCCTTTTCTTTTGCTTCAGTTTTTTTATTAGGCCCTGACCAGCCCTTCTACCACCCTCACCCAACAGTTTCTCTGACCATACCCCATCTTTGTTGCATTTGTTACATTTTCCCTTGAATTTTCCTTCCCTCTCTATCCTTTCTGATGTTTTTAGTCTCACCTTCATTTATGTATTCTGTCTTTATCTCTGGTTCTGGGTGATGCCTTCCATCTTTATCCGTTACTCCCCCTCATTTCCCATAGCGACATGATCTTGATGTGCAGAATGCAATGTGTGATAAACATCCTTCATGCAGTAGTAGCTCATACCGAAAGTTATCCTAGACTCCACCAGGCAATATAAACAGGGTTTCAGCAGGCCAAAACCTGCTCATTGACAATCCATGTCTGAGGCAGGGCAGTGTTGAAGTGCTTTTCAATAGCTCCCTTCTGGTTATGGACTGCTGTTGTTAGCCAAAGTTTTTGTGAGTAACCTGCATCAACTACAAAACAAAGAGGGGACAAAACAAAAAAAAAAAAGGAGGAATTTTACTCAGTAATAGCTTTTACAGTCTATACCTATTTAAATTAGTATGACTAGAAAAGTTTGCACTTTTCAACAAGGAGACCATGTCAAATCCAACCACGTAAGAAGAGGCAGTACAGTATGCTCATGTGCTAGCAGTCATAATCGTAGACATTGCTATGAGGCTGGGCTGACATGTTAATGATGCAACCTCCATGCATCACACACTACCTGGCAGTTGTTGGAATGGCAGCCCTTCCTGCTCCAATACTGCTAGCCCTGTGGTCTAGATGGGGTCCTAATGGCAAGATGGGTGCAATCTATTGCACCAAGCACATTATGAAATGATGCCCTACCATACAAGGCACACATGGTTTTTGGCTGTGCCCTGAGGCAACACTGGCTGATAAATATACTGATCCACAGGTCTATATCATAAGAGCAAAAGTTCAAAAGAGCGAATGCTCTTATGATCGAAAATGCCGGACATAGAAACGCTTTTTCTGGGGTTGCAGTACAGTGAGGATAGGAATGTTTGCCCTTTCCTCACTGTAGTGCGACCTTGTAGTTGGAATATATATTTAGTGGGGGGTGTAGAGGGCGCAGCTCCCCACAATATAAAGTTCGATGTTTGGCATTTTTGATTAAGTATTTCATTCTTTTGAACTTTTGCTCTTATGTGAAAAAATATATAAAAAATGTGTAAAAAAAACTATATGTATATGTATGTATATATATATATATATATATATATATATATATATATATATATATATATATGTGTGTGTGTGATGGTAATGTGGTTATAAAGTGTAATAGGCTGTAATATGTATACATCCAACTGGCCACATGCTATAACCAATTAAAATTTCACAAACTGAATATACACATTCATAAACAGACTAGATTGAGTGTGATACATGTGTCCTGTGTTGTGATATTGTGTGCCCCTTGGGACATCACACCCCCCTAACTATTTAATGTCCCACATGTGTCATCTCCAAAATCTCGGATGTACAAGAGGTTGGAATAGTAAGATGTATGCAATACTGTAATCTCTATTGTATGGATAAAATGGGTTTTACGGAAATAGTCATTCAATCCTGGTAATGTGGTAGCATCTAATTTTAACTGCCACCATACCTCCTTAAAACTTAGTAATGTTTTCACATCACCACCTTGTGGGTCCTGTTTGATATCAACAATAGCAAATTTGAATCATTCTGTGTGTCCTTTCATTTCTGTGTGTCTATAAAGTGTGTTGGTAGCATCTTTCTTCTTAATATTGTAGACATGTTCATATATATGTCTTTTCAGACATCTCTCTGTCTTACCAACATAAAACTAGAGCATTCTTTATATAACACAATATAGATAACCATTTTCGTAATACAATTCCCTTTAATGAATCTCACTCTGGTTTTAATATATTTTGGATCACCACCTCTTTACTTTCATTAATAAATTTGCATTGATTACAACTACCACATTTACTGGTATGATTCTCCCTTCCATTACTTTTTATCCTATGGATTGGTAATTGCTGCCCAGTAACCTTTTTATATTCTTTCCCATCTTGTATACTATTCCAGGTTGTTCACCCATAATTTCTGATATACTTGGGTCACTAGTTACTAAGTACCAATATTTATGAATAATATTATTCAATTCTTGGGATGTTGGGCAGTACAACATTATAAATGTTGCTTAATTATAATGCTTAATGCTTAACTCATGGTGTCAGTTTGAATTTTTATTGTTTGTTTCTTATTTTTATAATAAACAACATCTATTTTACAATCGCAGTGAGTGTTGAATTTGCTTATCATTTGGAACGGCTTGTGGTGAACTGACACTTATTGGTAATTCTGTAGTACTTTTTATTAGACCTGTTGCTCCTACTATTATCGGAACTGTCTGGGTATCTTTCTTCCACATCGCTCTTATTTCTGCCTGCAGACACTGGTATTTTATGACTTCATCTTTCTTGGTACACAAGACACTGTAATCACTGAGTGTAATTTTGATGATCAGTGTTACTTTGTCTTTTTCATGGACTAGTATATCTGGTTTCTCTCATCTATTTTTTGAACTGTTGGTCATGGGTGATCTCATTTGATATAAACTTCATCATCCTTTATACTGCTTTGCAGTTTGTGTTTGCAATGCTTCTCAGCTCCTACTATATTGTAGTGTTTGCACAATCCCAGTGCAACAGTCCTGCCAGATTACTATGCCTTTCACTATACATTCCCTCTGGCATGAGTGTATCACACCCAGCAACAAGGTGTGCAACTGTTTCAATTCAGTTATACAGAACTTGCACTTTTTCTGTTTCTCCCACATGTTCAATAGATTTTGTAAACCAATGTCTATGTAGTCAATTATCCTGGGCTACCATTATTAGCCTTTTATATTTTGATTTCATTTCACCCTGTACAGATGACCCTGTATAACCCTAGCCACGTTTGTAAAAGCTTTTGCTGCCTTAAGATGACTTTTCTGTACACAAAACTCACTTCAAATTTTGCCCAAATGTGATAATTTGTTTACTCATTTTGCTACTTGCATCACTTTTGTAAAGGCTTGATCCTTTCATTCAAGTAGTGCTGATGTAATAGCCTTCCATACACATGTCAGCATGCAGGTTTCATCATATGTATAATGCCACTTTATTCCACTTTGTTTTCTTCCATTTCTCTGTGTCAGCCTTTTTCATTAAAAGCTGCCTTGCTGTATGAGTTGGCGTTGTCACCAGTACTTTGAATAAAGCGTAGCAGTGAACTTTGCACAAGATGTAGAGATAGTAATAATGCACCAGGCTGGAGTGAAGTGTCATACATCTTTACTTGTTGCTCGTACGTCATAACTGAAGCATCCAACCACATGTGGCGGATCCTAGCACCAGACAGGCAGCTCACCGTGACCTTCTCTTTATTCAGCCTGGTGAGCGGGACGTCAGTGTGTTTGACAATAGTCACCTATTACAAGAGTATCAGGTGTGTTATTCAGCCTTTAGGGCTGTGGCTGCTGTAGCACACTGACTTTGTGTGCTATGTGTTGTGCATGTTTTGTTTTGAGTTGGCGTTTGCTTTGTCTGCTTTGGACATCTCTGTTGCTTAGGTAGATTTTTATTTAGAGCCTCGAGTATGTTTTGTGGATTTTGTGTTTGGTTCGTTGATGTGTTGGGACTATGTGATACTGGAGCAAACTCAGACAGCCCTGGTTGAACTATACCTCTCAGTTGTCCATATCTTTGCAGAATGAATAGATATTTGCTTCTTATTTTGGTTTGTTCCTCATGCAATGAAGTCACCAAATGACAGACATTTGAGTTTCAGACGTCATAACCTTCAGAAAAATGCATGCTAATGCAAGACCTGTTATTCTATCAACTGTCAAGTTTATACAAGAGCAATTTTAGTAGTGTTTGTATGTTCCTCCAATATATTTAGCCTTGTCCAGATTTCCTGCATTAAGAGGTTGAGAGGTATGTGCAAATTGCTTTGTAGAATTGGGAATATCCAAACCTCTCCATTGTCCCCAATTTTGGCTCAAAATGTTTCTCTCCCCTAATAATCCTTCCTCAAAATGGCAATTTTGGGAGAAAATGTGATTGACGTCTCCTAGAATAATGGTGTTGGCTTAATGCATAGGGACACCATATTAGTTAGGATATATGGACTGATGGGGAACATAGAGGGGACCATTGTTGGGTATGACACAGTAAGGAGTTTTGTTAATGCTAAGTTAGATGCAGAGGAATTCCACGTCATTATCTCACCTAGCAAGTCTGGAGATGAAATGTTCTTTAAGAATATGTAGACACCATCACCTTTCATCTCGGGTGATAGGCCTGAACTTGTGGCAGGTATTTTCCAGGAAGCAGTGCTTGTAAGGAATGAACTTTTTAGCTTAGGCTCTGAAAAGGAAATTGGTTATTTTCTAATTCATGTAGCTATAAAAATTCAGTATAAAAACTGTAAGTTTCTGAATGCAAACACACTAGTTAAGCAGCATCATGGTAGGGAGTACTTCAGTACAGAGAGATTCAACTATATACATAGCCATGAGTTCCCTTATACCTTTCTGTCAAAAACAAATGCACACCATGGTCACAGAGTTTACAGTTGTTGTAACTTAATCTATTTACGTATTTCTTGCACTGAAGTTGAGGTGTGTGTGTGTGACAGAGAAATGCCCTAGTTAGCTCTAACAGGTGGAATTTATGTGCAACTGTTTTGTTTAGCAAATGGTATCATTATTGTGGTATCGAATTTTAAAGCAGTGTTAGCACAGCAGGTAGCATACTTGCATCTTGATGCAAAGGGCTGTAGGTTCTATTCATACAGCATGTACATTTGTATTTTAAGGGGGGTATGGTACTGCAGTTCTTAGTATGTCCTCTTTTGGATGAGACACCTAATAACTATGAACCTGCTTTTCAGCCTGCCACCCATTCCCTATTGCAATATATCAACTTACCATTTATTTTCATGTAGCACATGCAATTTATTCTTCAAGGGCAACAGGCACTGAATTTGTAAATGAAACACTGAAATATAAAGTTTTTTTTCTAGCAACAACCTCTTCATTGGTTTCAGATCTCTTTAATGTGGAATTATCCAGATGACTTTTACTTCTGCAGAGATTCTGCATACTGATTGATATTGGTGGATTTTATGACAGAAGTTTGAGTGTTCCTTTATGGTTGAAATGTTCTCAATTGGGCAGTTTGCCATTATTGGTTCATATGTTTTGTTTCATTGCTTAAAGGAAAGATACTCAGAACTATAAATTTAAAACGCACTCTAACAAGTGGTGCTGTGTTATACAAGGGATATAATTCAATTATGTAGTATAATAGTCAGGAAGGTGAATCGAAGAACTCTTGCATGTTTCTAAACGTGTGCAAGGAGCCTATGATTTGGAAACTGGCCAAAGGTAAACTTACCCTGCCACTGGCCAGATGCATGTTCATGAAATGTGGGTTTTGATGCTGTTTCAGTGAATGTGGGTTTCAAAGATAGAGAAGTTTTAATGCTAAGTCTGTTTTCATTGTAAGACTATTGCTTTTTTTAGGTTTAGTAAATGTCTGTCAGTGTTTGTGCTATAAAATTTGAAATAAAAGTTGTAAATGAAATCCAGATATCTGTAGTCATTGTAGAAGTAAAGCATAAAACAAGTATGCACACAGATTTGAACAATTTCTATAAAATGGGGAGAAATAGCCAAGTAATGGGACACTGGAATGGCTGTGTGGGTGGGCGGGGCATCATAGGGGGTGGGGCAGTGTGGGCGGGGCTTGGGTTTGCACCCCCCCTGCAAAAAATCCTGCGGGCTCCCTTGCTAATGCTTTATATAAGCATGGTTCAGTCTGTCCGTTTTTTAATGGTTACAGGTTTGGCATTATAGATATAGTAAAAGAAAATAATTTCAGGGGAAGGGGTAATTTTAAAACTCTTCTGCTCAATAAAGAGCTTAAATGGCAACTCAGGCTGAGGGCAAATATACCACCAGGTTTAAACGAATACATAAGCATTAAATCTATTTTAACAGCAAGAGCTGATTGTATTCAATGAACAACAGCATGCAATATACGGTGGAGTTCATGTTTTTACAATAACATATTAACATATTCTTAAAAAATTTTAACACTTGGTTGTTTATTATGTGTATTTTATTATGCAGAAATAAGACTTTTGGAATTTTACAAGCAGCATTGTATAACACATATATTTATATAACATTTTTTAATTGGAAGTGGATTTTAGACTGTCTTTTTAAAAATTAACAAGGAAGGGTACTGTTTAATTTAATTGATTGTTAATTATTGTATTAAGTGACCTGTATATAATCAGGTTTTTGGCACCAGTGCTTTTATCTGAAGAAGTCTGTGTCTCAGACGAAAGCGCTCATGTATTCAGCTTTATCAAGTTATTAAAATTGACTTTTGCACTTTATTGTGGTACTGGACCCTTGTTCACTTTTGGAGTTGTTATTGGTTATACTTTGTTGATTTTATAAAAATATACTTGTTTTATAGAAATGCTTGCAGTCATTTTATATAGCTTTCCATCTTCTGCATGGACTACACAGTACCTTGCATCAGCTACCTGCCCAACTATTTCAACTTCATGTTACAAATTTTGTGAAATAACTATGTACATATTTGTCATATTCTTTTAAGGTGGATTTAATTAATATGTTATCTAAATCGTCTAGCTCTACATCTAAGCTTTTCTTGTCTTTATGAGTAGAGAGTTCATGAAAATGGGTATTACAAAAATATATTTTTCTATGGTAAATCTGTTTATCAGCAATTATAATGAACCACGAGGCTACCATCACTCCATTGCTTGCTGTCGTTTTTTTATTGTCATATTTTGAAATGAGATTTTTTTTACAGTGCAAAATTCTTCTAATGTCATTATTGCAATATATATATATATTACACTGGATATATATTTTTTTCTGTGAAGAAAATGAAAGTGAGATATAAGAATATAGTAGCTAGTAGAACATTATGAGTGATCTCAAAACTTGCATTTTATCTGTCTTTGGCCTAGCACTCTTGTGTGGGGTCATTTACTGCACTGTTATAACTTGTTAATACTTGTGAACCTCTGCTATCTCTGAAAAAAAACAAAAAAAATCTTGCTTTTTTCCCACTTTTCTGAGATTTAAAAAAGTTCAGTTACAGGCTTGCTATTCTTGAACTGTTTGTAAGTTTCTGTGAGGCCTTTTTTGCTTGGGCTAAAGGGAAGTCTCTCTGTTGATCAGTGGCAGTGAAAAACATTGAGCAGCCTGCCTGCCCCTGAGGGAGTGGTTACTGACTTGAAACTGTAGTTTTATTGGCCATTTTGGGTAAATTCCAAAACTCCTTCATCTTCCTCTCTTAAAACCCTCTTTTGCGTGGTTTTGCGCGTTTTTGTGCATAGCGCAACAGCTGGCAGTGCCGCCTAATTGGGTTTAAACTATTCCTGGTTCCACAAAGTCTGCTCTTCACTTTTTCCCTTAGAACTGCTCTATCTCTCAATTTAAACACCATATTCTCATTCTAAGGCCCTTCACTGGTCCAATTAAGTAATCCTACAAGTTAGCACTATTAAACCATAAGCACTACTTACTCTTATACTCTCTACGATTACCCTGTCCTCTATTGGTCAGTCTTAAATTCAGTTTCCCAATATTACTCTAGCATGTCCAAAAGTCAGTCAATGGTTTCCTCTCCAGTCCAGCTGGTGAATCTGGGAATTTTGAGGCAATGTTACAACTGTCTCATGTACACGGACAACCCTCTCCTCCTCCAAACAGGTTCAAATATATGTGAGAGATGCAACTATTTAGCCCAACTGGAGGCTGAGCTCTCTCATCTCAAAACTGGTGTAACCAATCAGGAGGAGAAGGTAACCTCACACAACACAATTCCAGTATCACATAGTCCCACCACATCAGCGAACCAAACACATAAATACACAAAAACATACTCGGAGGCTCTAAATAAAAATCTACCTAAGCAGCAGAGACCTCCAAAGCAGACATCCAAGCAAACGCTACCTCAAAACAAAACACGCACAACACATAGCCCACAAAGTCAGTGTGCCAAGCAGCCACAGCCCTTAAGGCTGAATAACACACCTGATACTCTTGTAATAGGTGACTCTATTGTCAGACACACTGACGTCCCACTCACCAGGCTGAATAAAGAGAAAGTCATGGTGAGCTGCCTGTCGGGTGCTAGGATCCGCCACATAACGCAAGCACTAAGGTCACTCCAAAGCAAATACAAATATGACTCAGCCATTGTACATGCTGGTGTGAATGACCTGAGACGTACCTCCCTGGACTACATGAAAAGAGACATAGAGGAGCTCTCTGATTATGTAGCCCAGGCTGGTATGACCCTGACCTTGAGCAGCATCTTACCATCACCTAGAATGATGCCACAGTACAAAGACAAAATGATCGATTTTAACAATTGGCTAAAGTTTTGGTGTCATTTAAAGGGGATCCAGTGTCTGTCAGCCTGGGATGACATGTTTGACAAGCCATGTTGCTTCGCTAGGGACGGCTTGCACCTGTCACCACTGGGCTTTCGGATATTGGCAAAGGCTCTTGCCACCCCCATAGTGAATTTTTTAGGCAAGGCTCAAAAGTCAAACCCACCCCCATAGACAGCACAAGGAACAAGAAACTAAGGGTAATGCTGCTAAACACCAGAAGTCTTAACCTCAAGATGCACGCACTCGAAGCTCTCCTCAGTATGGAGAACATCGATATCTGTGCAGTGACAGAAACCTAGTTCAAGGCTCCAGAGAGCACCCCAGCACTACCAGGCTATACCTCATATCATGCTTTTGCCCCAAAACCCAGACCAAACCACAAAAGGGGGAGTTTCCATATTTATCAAGGATATCCACACCTCCAGGTTAGTGGCATTGCATGAAGTATCGGAGACCATCCATGTGCAACTAACAGTGGGCAAGACTGCTTTTCAGTTTATAGCATCCTACAGACCACCCACTCAAAGTCAGGAATCCCACTCGGCTTTCCTGAAAACATTGGAGAACATGAAGATCTCTCCGAACACCATTATATTGGGTGACTTCAACTACCCAAACATTGACTGGGAGCACTACTTAAGCCCCAGCACCTTAGCCCAAAGGTTCCTGGAAATTATAAACTCAAATGCTATGGAACAACTAGTCACCACTCCCACAAGAGGGGACAACATACTAGACCTGATCATTACCAACATGGGGACTCTATGCTCCACACCAGAAGTATATCCCTCATTGGTAAGATCAGACCATAAATTAATTTCACTGGATGTCCACATCCCGACCCCAGCCCCAGCCCAGAAAACCACAGTGAAAACTTCTCAAAAGCGAACTTCTCACTTCTCAAAACTGAAGTGGAATCCTTCAAGGCCCCAGGGCCAGTGGAAACTATGGCCCAAACTGTAGAATCCTATATAAAGCATTCTACGGACATCTCCAGGAATGCATGGATCATGCTATCCCAAACAAAACCAAGACCCAATCATCCAAAGGCAGGCGTCCAGTCTGGTGGACCCCTGCCATAAATAAACTGTACAACAGAAGGAGGAAGCTACTACATGATAGAGCAAAATCCCTAATAGGGAAGGCATCTCTGATCGGTACTAGCAAAAAATTACGATCCCTCATAAAATCCTCCAAGGCCAGCTTCGAGAGAAAAATTGCACAGGACACCAAAGACAATCATAAGGCTTTTTTCAGTTATGTTAGAAACCTGGGATGCAACTCCCAGACTTGTTCTGAGTTGATTCTAAATGACAAAAAATACACTGAACCCACAGACATCGCCAATATCCTGGCAGACAGGTTCAGTGCAAACTCCCCCCCCCCAAAAGAGCAAGTATCTATCCCAGCAGAGGGCTGCCTCCCAAACATCTCTGATGCTCAGGTGAAGGCTGCCCTCTCCAAAGCAAAAAACACTGCTTCCATGGGACCAGATGGCGTCCCAGGTTGCGTCCTACATGAACTCCAAGAGGAACTAATCCCTCAAATAAAACAGCTATACAATCTCAGCCTCACTACAGGATATGTGCCCACAGAATGGCGTACAGCAACAGTGGTCCCACTCCACAAAGGTGGAGCCTCTACGGACCCTGGAAACTATCGCCCCATAAGCCTGACTAGCTTAGTCTGCAAGGCTATGGAGAGGATCATCATGGAGCTCATAAACAAAGACATTGGGGACCTACAGACACTAGATCCTACCCAGTTCGGCTTTGTCAAGGGCATATCCTGTCTTTTGAACCTGGTTGACTACTTTGAAACAGTCACTAAAGCCATAGATGAAGGGAAGGTAGTCCACACAGCCTATCTGGACCTTGCAAAGGCATTTGACACAATACCCCACTCGGGCATCATAGATAAGCTATCCGGCTTAAATATAAACCTCTATGTCACAAGATGGGTCGCAAACTGGCTCAAAGACAGAACCCACAGAGTGAGAGTTGCTGGAGCCATGTTAGACTCGAAACCGGTCACAAGTGGTGTTCCACAGGGTTCTGTCCTGGGACCACTCTTGTTTGGTATATACTTTTCCGAGGTACAGGCAAACGTGGGAGGACTATGGCTCACCAAGTTCGCAGATGACTGCAAACTGGGCGCCATAATCAACTCTCTAGCTGACACAAACATCCTTCAAAAAAGTCTCACAGAGACAGATAAATGGTGCCAGCACCATGGTTTAAAGCTAAATGCCAAAAAATGTATAATCACACCCTTTGGCAAAAACAATGTGCCCACAAATTACCACATAGGCGGAAACTCATTAAGTACAGAGAAAGTTATTAGGGACCTGGGGACCCAAGTTGATAGCAATCTCTCCTTTGAAAACCACATTGCCAAAGTGGTTAGAAAGACCTTCTACATAGCCCACCTCATCACGAAGGGTTTCACATCTAGATCAAGAGAGGTAATCGTGTCCCTTTATTCATCCCTCATCAGGCCCATCATAGAATACTATGCCCCTTTTGGGATGTACCTTACCCGACACCTGCAGCAATTAGAAAGACCCCAAAGTATCTCACCAAGAGGATCAGGGTCTCAAACAGATGCCATATGCTGCTTTCGGTTAAAAATCCAGCTCTACTCAAGTGCATACTGCCTACTTGAGGCGATCTATGCCTGACATACAAAGCTATGTCAAATCCAGAATTCATGGACATGCTCCACCTCAGTAAATCTAAATCCCTTAGAGCCACATGCTCGAGGGACTTGAACCTCAGCACAGAAATAAATAGAATTTGCTGGAGGGACAGGTTCATAACCCAGAGGCTCCCTTCGCTCTGGAATAGAATTCCAGTTCATGTGAGGCAGAGCACCTCACTGAATCTCTTCAAGAAGAATCTCGATAGGTGGATGGGGATCGTAGGTGTGCCGCAGGGATTACTCCGGTGTCACTAGTAGACAGAGGCACAGTAAACTAAACCTTAAAAAGGGCACAGTATACTCAAATCAAGGGTGGCGTAAGCCATACAGAATCGGGCTAGGCTTATAATTGCCTCAGGGCAGATAGCCTAGTATGAACCTATGAACCTATGAACCTATCTATTATATTTTTGACTATTGTACAGATAATTTCCTCCATTTGACTGTTTCAAAAAGAAAGGTGTCATGCTTACATTCACATATGCAAAATTAACAAATAATAATGGTTTACTTCAAAGTTATCACTATTCTCACATGGCTAAGAAGGTCCATTTAAAAGGACAAGACTATTCAGCTCTTGGAACAAATAACATGGTAAAGCCAGTAGAGAAGTACTGACTAAGGTTGTTGATGAGTATTATAATGTCTGTAATTTAATACTGATATGGATTCTCATGGAACAGAACTATAATGCCTGTGATACAGGAGGCATAAGAAATAAAATGATAATGTATGCAGTTAATAACTTGCACAAAGGATGATGCCAAACAAATCATAAAGACCAGCTTTCAAATGACTAGCATTTAAGTATTTAGTGTAAATAAGTACTTATAACCACTATTAAAAGATGATATGCAAACACACAGAGATGGGTAATTGCATTTATTCTGTAAAATCATACAGTACATTTTGAGTGTTTTTGTACGTGTTGTGCTAGTAGTAGCATTTATCTTGTAAATGTGGTTGCTTTTATGCCAGCAACACTAAAAAACCTTTTAAAGTAAGAATGCATGAACATAATGAAGATCTAAAAACAATGTTATGATGAATGCATTGTTTAAATAAATGAATGCTGATTATTAGAACCCCATATATAATAATATTAGATATAAGAATGTTGGATCTCAATATTCACTGGTGGTTGAATGCAGTCCTAAGGAAGGGGATAATGATACACTGTTATTAAGCTACAAACAAAATGATAATTCCAGGACGGAATGCAAAGTTTACCATTTTTCCACTGCTACATCTCAAGCAGTCGCAACAGTAGCAGCAGGTAAGGTGATCAAAACTGACGAATAATTTGTGTAATATGACCTACTAATTAAATTTCCATTTCTTCATCTGTTTTCCTTTATCTATAGATATGTGGTTATTCTGCTGAAAATGGGCTCCTACCCATTTGGACTTTCCCAGTAAATCAATAAATAAATATTTGGTAGAATGTACTCCGTGTCACTCATTCACTTTCTCTCTCTCTCTCTCTCTGTATATATATATATATATATATATATATATAGAGAGAGAGAGAGAGAGAGAGAGACAGAGAGAGATGAAGAGAAAGCTAGAGGTACACTTGACACTTGATTCTTTTAAATGATTGCTGGAGTGTGTCCCTTGAGATGTTTTGTGACTGAATGAAAGTTAATTTGGATTGTTCCTCATTTTTTTACCACGGGAACCAAAACCCTCTCCTCCTCCAAACAGGTTCAAATATATGTGAGAGATGCAACTATTTAGCCAAACTGGTGGCTGAGCTCTCTCATCTCAAAACTGGTGTAACCAATCAGGAGGAGAAGGTAACCTCACACAACACAATTCCAGTATCACATAGTCCCACCACATCAGCCAACCAAACACATAAATACACAAAACATACTCGGAGGCTCTAAATAAAAATCTACCTAAGCAGCAGAGACCTCCAAAGCAGACATCCAAGCAAACGCTACCTCAAAACAAAACACGCACAACACATAGCCCACAAAGTCAGTGTGCCAAGCAGCCACAGCCCTTAAGGCTGAATAACACACCTGATACTCTTGTAATAGGTGACTCTATTGTCAGACACACTGACGTCCCACTCACCAGGCTGAATAAAGAGAAAGTCACGGTGAGCTGCCTGTCGGGTGCTAGGATCCGCCACATAATGCAAGCACTAAGGTCACTCCAAAGCAAATACAAATATGACTCAGCCATTGTACATGCTGGTGTGAATGACCTGAGGCATTACCTCCCTGGACTACATGAAAAGAGACATAGAGGAGCTCTCTGATTATGTAGCCCAGGCTGGTATGACCCTGACCTTGAGCAGCATCTTACCATCACCTAGAATGATGCCACAGTACAAAGACAAAATGATCGATTTTAACAATTGGCTAAAGTTTTGGTGTCATTCAAAGGGGATCCAGTGTCTGTCAGCCTGGGATGACATGTTTGACAAGCCATGTTGCTTCGCTAGGGACGGCTTGCACCTGTCACCACTGGGCTTTCGGATATTGGCAAAGGCTCTTGCCACCCCCATAGTGAATTTTTTAGGCAAGGCTCAAAAGTCAAACCCACCCCCATAGACAGCACAAGGAACAAGAAACTAAGGGTAATGCTGCTAAACACCAGAAGTCTTAACCTCAAGATGCACGCACTCAAAGCTCTCCTCAGTATGGAGAACATCGATATCTGTGCAGTGACAGAAACCTAGTTCAAGGCTCCAGAGAGCACCCCAGCACTACCAGGCTATACCTCATATCATGCTTTTCGGCCCCAAAACCCAGACCGAACCACAAAAGGAGAGGGAGTTTCCATATTTATCAAGGATATCCACACCTCCAGGTTAGTGGCATTGCATGAAGTATCGGAGACCATCCATGTGCAACTAACAGTGGGCAATACTGCTTTTCAGTTTATAGCATCCTACAGACCACCCACTCAAAGTCAGGAATCCCACTCGGCTTTCCTGAAAACATTGGAGAACATGAAGATCTCTCCGAACACCATTATATTGGGTGACTTCAACTACCCAAACATTGACTGGGAGCACTACTTAAGCCCCAGCACCTTAGCCCAAAGGTTCCTGGAAATTATAAACTCAAATGCTATGGAACAACTAGTCACCACTCCCACAAGAGGGGACAACATACTAGACCTGATCATTACCAACATGGGGACTCTATGCTCCACACCAGAAGTATATCCCTCATTGGTAAGATCAGACCATAAATTAATTTCACTGGATGTCCACATCCCGACCCCACCCCCAGCCCAGAAAACCACAGTGAAAAACTTCTCAAAAGCGAACTTCTCACTTCTCAAAACTGAAGTGGAATCCTTCAAGGCCCCAGGGCCAGTGGAAACTATGGCCCAAACTGTAGAATCCTATATAAACGCATTCTATGGACATCTCCAGGAATGCATGGATCATGCTATCCCAAACAAAACCAAGACCCAATCATCCAAAGGCAGGCGTCCAGTCTGGTGGACCCCTGCCATAAATAAACTGTACAACAGAAGGAGGAAGCTACTACATGATAGAGCAAAATCCCTAATAGGGAAGGCATCTCTGATCAGTACTAGCAAAAAATTACGATCCCTCATAAAATCCTCCAAGGCCAGCTTCGAGAGAAAAATTGCACAGGACACCAAAGACAATCATAAGGCTTTTTCAGTTATGTTAGAAACCTGGGATGCAACTCCCAGACTTGTTCTGAGTTGATTCTAAATGACAAAAATACACTGAACCCACAGACATCGCCAATATCCTGGCAGACAGGTTCAGTGCAAACTCCCCTCCCAAAAGAGCAAGTATCTATCCCAGCAGAGGGCTGCCTCCCAAACATCTCTGATGCTCAGGTGAAGGCTGCCCTCTCCAAAGCAAAACACTGCTTCCATGGGACCAGATGGCGTCCCAGGTTGCGTCCTACATGAACTCCAAGAGGAACTAATCCCTCAAATAAAACAGCTATACAATCTCAGCCTCACTACAGGATATGTGCCCACAGAATGGCGTACAGCAACAGTGGTCCCACTCCACAAAGGTGGAGCCTCTACGGACCCTGGAAACTATCGCCCCATAAGCCTGACTAGCTTAGTCTGCAAGGCTATGGAGAGGATCATCATGGAGCTCATAAACAAAGACATTGGGGACCTACAGACACTAGATCCTACCCAGTTCGGCTTTGTCAAGGGCAGATCCTGTCTTTTGAACCTGGTTGACTACTTTGAAACAGTCACCAAAGCCATAGATGAAGGGAAGGTAGTCCACACAGCCTATCTGGACCTTGCAAAGGCATTTGACACAATACCCCACTCGGGCATCATAGATAAGCTATCCGGCTTAAATATAAACCTCTATGTCACAAGATGGGTCGCAAACTGGCTCAAAGACAGAACCCACAGAGTGAGAGTTGCTGGAGCCATGTCAGACTCGAAACCGGTCACAAGTGGTGTCCCACAGGGTTCTGTCCTGGGACCACTCTTGTTTGGTATATACTTTTCCGAGGTACAGGCAAACGTGGGAGGACTATGGCTCACCAAGTTCGCAGATGACTGCAAACTGGGCGCCATAATCAACTCTCTAGCTGACACAAACATCCTTCAAAAAAGTCTCACAGAGACAGATAAATGGTGCCAGCGCCATGGTTTAAAGCTAAATGCCAAAAAATGTATAATCACACCCTTTGGCAAAAACAATGTGCCCACAAATTACCACATAGGCGGAAACTCATTAAGTACAGAGAAAGTTATTAGGGACCTGGGGACCCAAGTTGATAGCAATCTCTCCTTTGAAAACCACATTGCCAAAGTGGTTAGAAAGACCTTCTACATAGCCCACCTCATCACGAAGGGTTTCACATCTAGATCAAGAGAGGTAATCGTGTCCCTTTATTCATCCCTCATCAGGCCCATCATAGAATACTATGCCCCTTTTGGGATGTACCTTACCCGACACCTGCAGCAATTAGAAAGACCCCAAAAGTATCTCACCAAGAGGATCAAGGGTCTCAAACAGATGCCATATGCTGCTCGGTTAAAAAAATCCAGCTCTACTCAAGTGCATACTGCCTACTTCGAGGCGATCTATGCCTGACATACAAAGCTATGTCAAATCCAGAATTCATGGACATGCTCCACCTCAGTAAATCTAAATCCCTTAGAGCCACATGCTCGAGGGACTTGAACCTCAGCACAGAAATAAATAGAATTTGCTGGAGGGACAGGTTCATAACCCAGAGGCTCCCTTCGCTCTGGAATAGAATTCCAGTTCATGTGAGGCAGAGCACCTCACTGAATCTCTTCAAGAAGAATCTCGATAGGTGGATGGGGGATCGTAGGTTTGCCCCAGGGATTACTCCCGTGTCACTATTAGACAGAGGCACAGTAAACTAAACCTTAAAAAGGGCACAGTATACTCAAATCAAGGGGTGACGTAAGCCATACAGAATCGGGCTAGGCTTATAATTGCCTCAGGGCAGATAGCCTAGTATGAACCTATGAACCTATGAACCTATCTATTATATTTTTGACTATTGTACAGATAATTTCCTCCATTTGACTGTTCCAAAAAGAAAGGTGTCATGCTTACATTCACATATGCAAAATTAACAAATAATAATTGTTTACTTCAAAGTTATCACTATTCTCACATGGCTAAGAAGGTCCATTTAAAAGGACAAGACTATTCAGCTCTTGGAACAAATAACATGGTAAAGCCAGTAGAGAAGTACTGACTAAGGTTGTTGATGAGTATTATAATGTCTGTAATTTAATACTGATATGGATTCTCATGGAACAGAACTATAATGCCTGTGATACAGGAGGCATAAGAAATAAAATGATAATGTATGCAGTTAATAACTTGCACAAAGGATGATGCCAAACAAATCATAAAGACCAGCTTTCAAATGACCAGCATTTAAGTATTTGTGTAAATAAGTACTTATAACCACTATTAAAAGATGATATGCAAACACACAGAGATGGGTAATTGCATTTATTCTGTAAAATCATACAGTACATTTTGAGTGTTTTTGTACGTGTTGTGCTAGTAGTAGCATTTATCTTGTAAATGTGGTTGCTTTTATGCCAGCAACACTAAAAAAACTTTTAAAGTAAGAATGCATGAACATAATCAAGATCTAAAAACAATGTTATGATGAATGCATTGTTTAAATAAATGAATGCTGATTATTAGAACCCCATATATAATAATATTAGGTATAAGAATGTTGGATCTCAATATTCACTGGTGGTTGAATGCAGTCCTAAGGAAGGGGATAATGATACACTGTTATTAAGCTACAAACAAAATGATAATTCCAGGACGGAATGCAAAGTTTACCATTTTTCCACTGCTACATCTCAAGCAGTCGCAACAGTAGCAGCAGGTAAGGTGATCAAAACTGACGAATAATTTGTGTAATATGACCTACTAATTAAATTTCCATTTCTTCATCTGTTTTCCTTTATCTATAGATATGTGCTTATTCTGCTGAAAATGGGCTCCTACCCATTTGGACTTTCCCAGTAAATCAATAAATAAATATTTGGTAGAATGTACTCCATGTCACTCATTCACTTTCTCTCTCTCTCTCTGTATATATATATATATATATATATATAGAGAGAGAGAGAGAGAGAGAGAGAGAGAGACAGAGAGAGATGAAGAGAAAGCTAGAGGTACACTTGACACTTGATTCTTTTAAATGATTGCTGGAGTGTGTCCCTTGAGATGTTTTGTGACTGAATGAAAGTTAATTTGGATTTACGTTTAGTTATACCATTCTTTTAGTGGGAAGCAAAGTGTAACTGCAGTATCCAAAGTTTGTATGTGAAGACACAGTTGGAATAATGGTTAAGGTTTTGAGCTTCCCATCTACAATGTACAGGGTTTGAGCCTGACATTTATCCATTACCTACATGGAGCCTGGGTAGAGTTTGGATATTGCCCCATTCTCAGTGGGGTTCCTCCAGCTCCCAAAATCATGCAGAGTAATTCCTCCTCAAACTCACCCAAAAGCCAACTTTAGTCATGGGCAGAAGTGGAGACTACAAACAGTGTCTAGGTGGTACACCAATTGCTTTAGGCATTGAACGCAGTGTACCATATTCTCTAGGAAAATGGGTCACAGGCTATGTGCCATGGCCACTCCACTTGATGGTGCAAAAAACGGGATGTAGGCAACTTGTTTTCCTATGCTATGTCAACAAAAATGGGCCTAGTCATTTACCAGTAATAAGTCTAATGAGAATCTGACCCATGCTAATGACAGGGGGGTCTATGTGCCTGTA
Organism: Protopterus annectens; assembly: GCF_019279795.1. Taxonomy (NCBI): domain Eukaryota; kingdom Metazoa; phylum Chordata; order Ceratodontiformes; family Protopteridae; genus Protopterus; species Protopterus annectens. Next base: position 65,930,896 of record NC_056742.1, read on the forward strand.
TTGGCTAGGGTATGTGTCTGCCATTATCCAGCAGCCCTGAGTCAATAAGGTCTTGGCCAGCCAATGTCTGTTTGCCAAGCCTCTGCTATCTGGGAAAGCTCGGTTGACTGAAGCTGAATGTAAATGCCACAAATGAACTTTAATTTGTTCACTGAATAGAGGTTCACTGATGGGATGTAATTACTAGAAATGGAGTAAGAATCATGATGAAGGAGAGTCAGCTGAAGACAGTAAAGGGTGTTATTAGCATTTTTGACAGACTCATTGCAATTAGACTCAGTTGTAACTACAGAGCAACATTCATAATCTCAGCCTTTGCTTCCTAACAAGGTTGTGATGGTGTGAAAAAGAATGAATTCAGGTAGCAGTTACAGGACTTAATATACAAAGCAGGATGACATGTGTTGGTCTTGATAATGGGGATCTGGATGCTCATATCAGGATGGGCAGTACTGGATATGTGCTTGAGTCCACATGGGAGGTGCAACAGGAATAAAGACCAAGAAGCCATTATACACGTCTGTATGCCAAATGGCTTGATGGGGACCAACACAGGGTTCAACAAGACAGACAGTCACAAGATCACGTATAGGAGTGAACAACATGCAACTCAGGTAGACTTCCTCCTACTAAGGAATAGCTGGAGTGAAAGAAAGATGTCAACATCTGAAAACAGCATGTGTGAAGATTACAGAACATATGTATGACTAAGCCAGGTATGTAGATAAAGTACATAAGGAAAGGAGGTGGTAGAATGCATATGTCAAGGAAGTTATCAATGGAAAGGACAAGTGTAGAAAAAAGTCAGAGACAGAAAAGAAGGACCTGGCTAAGAAGGAATGATAGTATGCTAAGAAGAGGCTAAGAGAGTAGTCATAATAAAAAAAAAATGTATCAGAGGCACTATACCTGCTTCTGGGATGTAACTCAGCAGATGGCACAAAGAAACACTATTGGTTGGCCAAGCAAAGACAGAAAGATAAGGAGTATAGTCATCAGATATCATATATAAGGGTCTATATTACACAGTTGAAGCTTTAGATAATTGAATACCTAAAGCTTGACACCAAAACAGCGAAAGCTGTAAACATCAAACAGCCACTTCCGCAAATTCTTTTGTACGGAAAGAATTCACTTGGCCAAAGGAAAAAAAAAATGCAAACACTAATCGAGTGGGGGGCTTCACCCCCACACCCCCCATGTGGGGGGTTGTGCCCCCCACACCCCACTAACTAAATATACCAACTCCAAGATCACTCTACAGTGGAGAAAAGGGCAGATTCCTGATAACAGCCAAGCAAATTCTTTCCCTACGAAATAATTTGCGGAAGTGGCCATTTGACATTTACAGCTTTTGCTGTTTAGGTGTCAACCTTTAGGTATTCGATTACCTAAAGTTTCGATCACCTAATATAGACCCATATATAAAGGATGACAGCAACAATCTCCTTCATAGTCCAAAGGACATCAGAGGCAGATGGAATGAGTGATTCCAGCAGCTTCGAAATAAATAAAACAGAAGCTGTGCTGTTCCATACAGTAAGAAAAAGGAAGCAATGTTTAGCCTGGAAAATGTAAGAACAGATTAAAGGAAAATTCACCCAAAGAAAGCAACAGGTTTAGACAAGATTGCAAAAGATATTATCAAGATGCTGGATTAATTAAGAGATAAATGGCTCCTGACAGAATCATAGCCATCTCATCATTGTGTCAAGTGCCATTTTCAAATCAGGTGTCTCTCAACTGTCACCAGTCCCTCACCTCTAACTCGAGGAATAAAAAAAAAAAAGAAAAGAAATAAACGCACACACAAACACATGTGCACACACTTCTGTCACACTGCATGCAAGTGCTGGAGAGGGTGGCTAAAATATAAAAACACAGACTAGTGAAAGGTAAGATGAGAGCTGAGTAGTTTGGATTTAAATCAGGATTCAGCACAACTAACCCATTGTTTGCAGTGAGATAGTGAAAAAGAAGAAGAGGAAGCTAGATATGAAGAACAAGTCCAACTGGGCATTCATAGACTTGGAGAAAGTATACAACATGGTCTCAAGAAAAGTGATTTGGGCAGTCAACTTCACTGTTACCACACATTGATCTTACCTTGAAAAAGCTGAACACTGAACAGTCATTTCATACACCTAGATATTAAGTCTTTCTTGTCTCATAAATTAAACTCTTATTAAAAATGCCAGTAATGTCATTTTCTCTTTCAATTCCCTGTTAAAATTAGCTACTAGATATAAATATGAATGGCAGTTATTTAATTTCTGATAGCAGCTATCAAAGTTTACATTGTTCTAAGTTTTCTAGCACTACCTATTTGAAAGTGAGAACAATCCAAAATAAGCTGCACTCTCATAATTACATTTCAGCGTTTGTTCAAACAGATCAGCTTTCTTTTATCTGTGTGAATTGTAGTCAGAACTCAAAATAAGAATGTGTGTAATCTTTTCTATTTATTTTATACATACTTGCATCGTAATGGTTGATTCAGCCTTATCATGGCAATGGAACCCTTGATGCGCTCTGGTAGGTTTGGTGACAACAACAGTCAAAGCATTTTAGTTCTAATGGCCTGTGCAAGATGTGGAGTAAAATGCTCAGTGGCCAAAACATGTTGTCATCCATGAATACCTTATAAGAATGTGTTTAGCAATCACAGCAGCTAAGCACCCTAGTTAATTACAGGAAAGATTAAAGTTGGTGAAATGTGGCCACTGAGCTGAATAGCCTTGACAGGTAGATACAATCTAAACATTATTCTGTAAATGAAGAAGAATTGCCATTTTGGTAAGTCATGCTAATTGTCTTCAGTGAAAAATTGTTGTAAATAGGCTAGGAATGTTACACTAAAAGTACAAGAAGGGCAACAGAAAAATGTACTGCTGAGCAGTTGGAGAAGGAGAAGAAGGGAATAAAAGGAGCACTAAACAAAGCTTATGAATTCAGTTAAACAGATATTGAGCAGAGACAGAAGTGATTTTGAAAGGGTCATGCTCAATCATACTGCTGAAACAAATAGAGGGGGGAAATGTTGTTTAATGAATCTTAGCAGGTACTGATCAGTAAAAACGTATAGGCAAAACAAGGTGCATATGACAACCTAAGAAGGTTGGCATAGGGTTACAGCTTTAGCAACAATAAAATAAATAAATTAATTAAAGTCTGGCTATGTAGTATAATGGGATGAAGGGACTGTGACCAAAGTGACTGAAGTTTGGCCATCAGATCCTTCAATGAATAAGTCAGGAGGGGAGAGAGAGAGAGAGAGAGAGAGAGAGAGAGAGAGAGACAGAGAGAGAGGGAATGAAGGAGTGGATGCCAACTATCTTTTCATGTGTGTGTGTGTGTGTGTGTGTGTTGTGTGAGTGTCAAGGCACATACATGTGAGGTCTTAGTTCCTCAGTGGAGACAAAGTAAACAACCAAGCCATGTCGCCACATGGCTGAGCAGGAAGTCTTACTGACATAAACCTTTTGCAGAAGAGAGTGATGGTCCAGCACCCTTTGCATGTCCCACTCATGAGTTTTTGCTGGACAGGTGTGGATGAATGTAGCTTAATGCTGAAGTCTGTACCACCTCTGATGTCTGTCTAAATAATGGCCCCTCTAGACTGACTCTCACACTCATTGATGAGGAGGCAAATGGAACAGATGGTTGAGAGAGTCTGATCATTATCAGAACAAACAAACAAAAAAACAATAAATAACCAAATAAACAAATAAATATCAGATTCTGTAGCTTATGTTCATGTAAAATACTCATATTACCATATGTCAATAAGTGTTGAGAATATATATTACTTTACATAGTTAATTTAACATCAATGGTGTTTACAACAAGCAACCACTTGATGGCAGCAGCATTGTTACCATGCCTGACAAATATAATCTTCCAATGTTAATACCAAGATGTTAAGAACTCAACTGTCAGTATATCCATAAACAAATAAATACATTAAACATTTGTTGAAAATGGTTCTGAGCTAGAAACAAAGAAAACTGTATAAAATACTATAAAGAGTGAGGATCATGACAGAAGGTCATGAGACTTCCTGCAACAAGTCTGCAATGCAATAAGAGGTAGCTGAGTCCTGATGATATTCATTAATAGTAATGAGAAGTGGCAGACTGCTTATACTTCCTTGTTTAACAGCCAATGCCTGGCTCCTACTCTACACCTTCCAAATCAATTGAGATTTAGGTTTAGAGTTATTAAGAGGTAAAATAGTCCTTAAGAGAGATATAATGAACCAGTAGTGAGACCTTACGCAGGAACAGTGCATTGATCACTTGGCACATATTCAAGTCTCTGTATGTGTTTATAGGACCTTTTAACAGATAATACTGTTTCTTGAGATGTGGTTGGTTTAAAGAATGAGTGGGTGATTTGTTTGAGTTTTGTGGACATTATATTTTTTCATTCTTTTTTACTTAAAATTTACTCCCGAGTTTTTAACTTGTGGATCTGCATCAAGTGAAATGCTTGGCCATAGCATAAACGACCACATCCATTTTCATAGAAAGCAAAGTAGATTTTTCAATATGTTTGAATCCAGGAAGGTAAAATGGGATTTGAACTGAATACATTTTGGATACAATATAGACTACAGATATTATTTTTTGACTCCATAGAAATAACAAGACATTCTCTTTGACCTCATTAATGTACATATTTTTATGAAGTAGTTTAGTAAGCTAAATGATTTTTAAATATTTTAATATTTGTGGTGTTGAGTGTTACACAATTTTGACTAGTTTTTTGATTAATTTTTAGGTGTTGGCAGGTAGACCAATAGTGTAGTAGTTTGTCTATTTGATAGGCAAGTGAGGGACTTGGTATTCATGGCAGGTTGTGTTTTATTAGCAATATATATAGTTATAGTTGTGGACTGGTCCTTGCTTTTGCTATCTATAGAACTAACTAGCCTACTTCTGTTCAATCAGCTTATAGTAGCACACAAAAGTCTGTACCACCCTGAAAATACTCTGGTACTCAAAAATATCATAAAGTCATAGAGTAATTCAAGGCAACTACGATCATCCAATAAACTGTTGGTCCAAACCCACAAAGCCATTAATTCAGGTAGTGACTCCCTGTTTGCCAAAGTCATTGGTAAAACTTGGAATTCACTTCCATCTATCCTTACCCTCAAACCTTCTTTAAGTCTCTTCAAACAATGCCTCAAACAGTATTTTAAAGAGCACTGGCTTTGTCCCTGTACTAACCCTGGTTAATCACTACTTATTCAATGCCTTATTTAAATTACTATTGTAGGCATCTCTTGCTCATAATAGCTTGCTGCAACCTGTTGTTTTTGTATACTATTACACACTGTCTATATTGTGAGTACCTACTAGAGGGCTTTGTAAATATATTTGACTCATATCTGTTATGTTCTATCTGTGTTATCTGGAGCTTTTCTCCCTGGGCCTCCAGTCGGACTATCCCGGTCAACAAATGTAAAATAAATAAAAATAAATAAATAAATATTTATGAGTTTTAGTAGTTTAGTTTGTAGAAAGGAAGAATTCAAAAAATGTGGAACATTAAGATAGTGTTGGAGGAATGTATTATAGTCTTATATATAATTAAATTAATATGGTGGATAAATGTGTCATATTGTCTTTTAAAATAAATCTTTTTAAATACACATATGGATAGTTTTAATCTATTATCTATTAATGTAAATGGATTAAATGATGGCAACCATAGGAAATCATTAGCAAGATAGCTAAAATTAAATAGAGGAGACATTATATTTTTGCAAGAAACTCACTTGCTTGATAAAGCTAGACCATATTTAAATAACTTAGTTTGTAAAATATTATCATCTGCTTTTTTTAACAAAAAGAGCACAGGCACTGCTATAATTTGGAGAAAATCTACTGTAATTGCTAAGGTTATGGAATTCATTAATGATCCCAAAGGAATGTTTACATTTGTAATAATTAAATATAATGGCAAACTCTATGCACTAGCTAATTTTTACTGGATCCCTGGAATAGGTGCAAGAGTGGCTAAATATCATTTGAACTTACTACAAAGTCATCGGAAAGGAAGTTTAGTTTTAGCATGGATTTTAACTGTATATTTGGTAGAGCAGATACAAGTAAACAGAAAAAAGTTAAAATGCTGGCATAAGTTAAAGCAGCAAGTAGTCGGATTAGTAATAATAATTTAGTTGATTTACTAGTAAAAGCAAACAATAAGTTATTGTTCTTCACTCATTAGTCTTATGCACATGGGACACAGACTAAAATCAATAGGATTTACATCTCTATAGATTTATTTAGTAAAATGAATTATTTAAAAACGTATTTATTGTCCTTTGTTGGATCATAATGCACTATGAGTTAATATAGTAATGAATATAAAGAAATTCTGGATTATTTATACAATTTCAGGATATATGATGAAATTAAAATAATTTAATTGTTACGTTAAGGAACAAATTGAGAATTTGTTATCTTTGAATGATAACAGTCAGGTTAGTAAAGCCATACTATGGGACTCCTTAAAAATGAATATTAAAGATAGGATGGTAATATGGGCTAGTAATAAAATGAAAGAATGGAATAAAGAGTTGTTAGAAATACAATATGAAATGCACAAAACAAGGTTTTCACAACAAACAAAGAAATGAGATAATACTGAAATAATTAAACATTAATGACAAAATATCAAACAGTTTTAATGCATAAGCTTGAGATAGCTTTAGAAAAAATAAAATTGCTCAGTTATGCAAATACTTCAAAAAACCTACACAGATTAGTAATAGAAGTAAGATGTTAAACAAAAAGGAACAAATCAATGTCATCCAAAATCCTCACACTGGTAAGCTTACTTCAGACATAGAGGAAATGCCTAATATTTTTAAAATATTCCATGATGATCTTAATAAAGATAAAAATAATAATTGTGATGATTGCAAAATTGACAATTATTTAAAAAATAATGTTACTAATAAACTTCATGACCAACAAATTTCTTTATGAATAAGCTTACTATCCTGATAGAAGTTAAAGAAGCTTTAAAAAAGGGGAAAAACGGTGAAGCCGCATGGCTAGATGGTTTAAGTTGGTAATTATACAGTCTGTTTCTGTTAAATATTTTACAGTTACTGAGTGATGTTTTCAGGATAATTTTTAGTGACAAAATAAGTTCTTCCTCGTGGAAATTTTCTGTAATCTCACATATACGTAAACAAGTAAAGGATAATAAGTTAAGTTCCTCATATTGACCTATTTCATTATTAAATGTAGACTATAAAATCTTTACTGCCATTTTCCCTAAACAATTAAGAGCTATATTAGATAAATTAATTAATAAAGATTAAAAGGAATTATAGTCAATAGATTAATGTACAGTAATATAAAAAGGGTAGTTACTATCTTAGATGTAGCAAAAGGAATGAACACAAAATTGGTCCTAATTAGCTTAGATATTGAGAGAGCTTTAATTCTGTAGATTGGAACTACTTGTTTAAAATTTAGAAGTATTTGTATTTCCAGAACAGTTTATTGGAATATTTAAAAAAAAAACTATATAGAGAGTCCAAAGCATATGTGAAAATTGGATCTTACATTTCTCAAGGATTCACTTTAAACAAAGGCACAAAGCAAGGGTGTCCTTTGTCTTCTCTACTATCTACATTAGTTATTGAACCCTTAGCTAATAGTATAAGACGCAGTGAAAAAAATTACGAATTCTCAATTAACAGAGATTATACATCTAAAATACATCCTTTTGCAGATGATATTTTACTAAGTATAGGACATTTAAATTATTCAAGCAAAGAAATACATGATAAAATTGAAAAGTTTCAAGAAGTATTGCTGCTGAAATTTATCAATAATAAAACTGAAAGTTTTATGTTAAATCAATTACTAGATAGTATGTTTAAAGATAAATATAACTGGGAATGAAAAAACTAAAATATTTAGGAAGAAAATGATCAAGATGTGAGTAAGATTATTATTAATAATTTTGAAAAAAGTGCTTGAAGAAGTGTTACTTCTTATGAAAACAATGGAATGAATGTTTATTTTTCACTTTTCAGGATAGGTTATTACTTAATAAATGTATTATACTATCCAAGATTATATATATGTTGCATTCAATAGCTTTAATTCCTGACAAAACACTATTAAACAAAATGTAATAGTGTTAACTTCATTCTTATGACATCTTAAAAAGCCAAGAATTGCTTATAGAAATCATATAAGAGTATGGGAATATGGTATGGAGTATTAGCTTTCCACTTGTAGAATCATATTCTTTTGCTGCAAATTTTTAGTTCTCTTACACTCTGGATAGACTGAAATTACACTAGTCAATGGAAAACCATCCAGGAGCAGATTATACTAAATTCTTGTAAGTTTATTAAATATGACAAATTAGAGTTATGTAATAATCCATTCATCTAGCTAACAAAATTTACCATAGAAGGAAATTACTTGTAATCTTTAGTCTCTTCATATATGAAATCCATTATTAAAACAGTTAAGAAATATGTTTTTAAAACTCTTATTAATATCAACATGGAAATTGTTGTGCATTCCCATTGCACACACCTCTAGATTTATGGAAGCTCAGAGCAATGTTAAATTGAATTTACTAAAACGAAATGGATTACTATTATGGTCTGATTGCTTTGAAAAAGGAAATGTTAACTCCCCAGAATATTTAATGCAGGAATATAAGTTGGATGAAACTGCTAACCAATTAATATCATCTATCAGTAAGAAATTAAATTTGTAGATAATATGAGTGAAGAGGGACAGAACACTATTTCCCCATTATATGAATACATGAAGTTTATTATCAAAGGTAGATTGCCCTACAAAGGAAGCTTGTCCAGGTTATATAAATTAATTATAAGTAATAATTTTGATGCAAAATTCTGAAACTTTTTAAATAATAGTGAATTGACTGACTCAATAGATGATAACAATAACATTTTATTACATAGGTCTCAACCTCTTAAGTGGCCAATGTGGAACACAGACCCTAACAATGTGTGACAAATGGTCAAAATGTGGAACACCCTATTTTCGCACTGCGTGAAAATGCGCCATGGAGCATGGTAGAACTGTAACATTCAACAACACTTCTTAGATCCAAAAACCTTTGTTTGATAATCTGCAATACCATAACCACATCATAAGTAAATTAAACAGCACTCAGAAAATGTAGTAAATGTGATTTTTATTTTTTGTAAACAGATATATTGCAATTCACACAAAGTTTAGACCAAGTTAAACATCCTATCATACATCTGATGTAGACTTATTGTATGCTGCTGTGGCTTTCTTGGCTGCCTCTAAAACATGTTTTGGCAGCTTAATATCACAGACATCCAGTTCTTCATTCATTTTAACTGCCAACAAAGAGTTCAGTGTTTTTACACTCAGAGACTGATGCAGTTCAGTTTTCACTTTCCACACCATACTAAATGCTCTTTCTGCTTGTGCATTAGAGTGTGGTAAGCAAAGTAGACTCATCACCAGCTGCTTAAAGAGTGGCAGTTTCCCTTCAGTGCAAAGGTCCCTCAGAAGGTGTGCCCAGTACTTTGATACACATGAGTGGGGCCCGTCTACTGGGCCTGTCAGATTCCCTTTGTCCTCTATCTGATATTGGGTAAACTCGTCTATTAATTGTTCAGCCTCAACATCATTTACACATACACCCAGACGGAAGCCAACATCTCTGACAAGTCCTGAAGAAATGTCCAATTTTTTGGCTGGATTAATAAGTAATGCAGCATCTTTCAGTAAGTGATCCTGCATGGGAAACATTTTTAGCATTTTCTGCAGCACTGTAGCATAAAAAGCTGCAACTTTTTTATAAAAGTTAAATTCAATGACTGTGCAGGCAATATCCTCTTCATGGCTGTTCATGTACTGCTTGACTTCATAGCCAGTACGAAGTTCACCATTTGGTAGAACACAGCTACTGTCAGTCAACACTGACACATCACTGTGCTTGATTAGTCTGACAGCAGATGCAGGTCTGAGGAGTCTGCCAGCATACTGTTGCAGGAGTTTATGACAGTGGCATGCAGTGTCAGTAGCTGACTTTCTCTACTCTGAAGCTGTATGTTGAACTCCAGTAAGGGTTCCAGTGCATACTTAAGGAACATAAAAATCATATGCACTTCATGACTCTGCAAGTTTTTAGAAATTAAGTCAATCTTAGCAGACCATGGCTCTGCAGACAGAAACTATGAATTTAGAGCTGGCCACATGTCCAGGGTTCTGTTAATAACCTTACCAAGACTGAGCAATCTAGTAGGTCCATGTCTAATGATCTTGAGAGGGTCAGTATCTGTGAACAAAGCAAATTCCTGCAGTTTTTGTTGTCTTTGTGCACTGGAACTGAAATGGCAGTACAGATCTGATACAAGTTCGTCAACTGGTGAATGTAGTGCTTTTACAGCAGCCTTACTACAGAGATCTGCCAAGTGGCAGAGACATCCCATGTTTACAATTGTGGGCTTCACCTCCTTTAAACGAGACAGCACAGAATTGTGTTTTCCAATCATTGAGGCAGCATTGTCTGAAGAAAAGCCCACAATGTTGGAAACTGGAATATTAAATTTTGTCAGGCTGGACATTAAAGAATCAAACATTGCTTGTCCAGTTCCGGACACACATTCTGGCATATCAAGAAACCTTGTCACATTTTTGCTTGCCTTTTCATCAAGGTAACCAACAAGGATGACTAATAGTTTGTCATCTCCCATGTCTGTGGTTTGGTCCATATACACACAGAATGGTGATTTCTGGCAGGCTGCTGCAGCATCATTCTGGTAATGAGGCCCCAGCACAACTCGTGCAATGCATGCTGCCTTTGTCGCTCCACATGTCATTTTACGGAGAACATCTTGATCCTCTCCACACTTCTTCATAAATTTCAGGATGTGTTCTCCTGCTGCAAATGATAAGTTGTGTTTAGCAAGGAGAGTCACAAAACCAACCTCTGCCTCAACCACCTTTGTACTTGCTAAATTCTGTGGTCCAAAGAAATCCACCATAGATCTTCCAGCTGCATGCTTGCAATTCTGCCTGTGTTTCTCACTGTTAGCATGTAGTTGCAGATCATGTCGTCCCCCATGATGGATTGTGAAATCTGTGTTACAAGTCTTGCAGAAGGCAAATTTCACTCTGCTCCTACTCGTAGAAAGCCAGTTAAAGGCACTTGCCCAACGTGGCTGAAAAATTGTGTATCTTCTCTTCTTTGGGGTGTGAGCTGTATCTACATCCCTGTCCTCACTGTAGTCTGGGTAATCTATACCTAGCAGGTTTGCAAAACACAGTGGTGTTAAAACAATGAAACAAATGGGGCTACAGTGAAGAAAGGAAAATTAGAAGATGTCCTCAATATCAAAGATATAAGACAATAGGCCCATAACCTACCCATATCACTGGAAGTTTCCTGACTTTGCACCCTCTTCTCTTGCTCATCTCTGCTCCTTTTGTTTACTACAAAGGCCTGCACGCTTCACTTCCTTGCTTAAATGGCACTTTCAATCCTCTGGTGCTCACTTGCCCACCTAACCAGTGTTGCAGAAGGGAAGAATGACTTTCATGACATTTAATACTCAAAGCAGCTGTGATTATATCTCAAAATCCATGTCAAGGAACACATCCAGCTTAACAAAGGCACTTACACACATCATGACAATACTACTTGCAAATACTACTTAAATTTTACATTCACCACTTTAGATGTGTTCTAACCCTGTCCTACAGCCAGGTGTGTGCCTGGCAAAGAAGCCTAAAAAGGTACTTAAAACCAGGGCCCTCTGTACTTTTACAATAATGTGCCATTTAAGACAAAGAATGCAGGATCAAGTTACACAAAGTTCTACTGAAAACAAAACTGGATATGTTACAGCATCTCATTACTAAAACTCACTTTTGACATCCATCCTGACATACTTCTCAACGTAGTGCAAGAAAACTGGACAAAGCCCAACACAAGAGGGACAAGCAGCACAGAGATTAAATATTGCTCTTAACCTTAGAAATACTCATAAACCTAGAAAGTCTGTCACACATTGTTAGGGTCTGTTCCACATTGGCTACTTAAGAGGTTGAGACCTATGGTGACAAGCAGCAAAAACGTACAAAGACTTAAAAAAATGCTCTTAATAAACCTAGAAAATTGCTAGAACAGGACCTGTCTTTGCATACAGTTTCTCCCAAAAAAAATGCGATTAGTTTCAGAGATGTACGAGGGTGACAAGCAGCAAAAACATACAAACACTTTAAATATTATTATTAACCTAGAAAGTTGCTAGAAGAGGACATGTCTTTGCATACAGTTTCTCCAAAAAAAGGCAATTACTTTGAGACGTACTAGTGGACAAGCAGCGGAAACAGGCAAGCATATTGCTCTTATAAACCTAGAAAGGGCAATTACTTTCGGAAATGTACTAGGGTGACAAACAGCAAAAACATACAAACACTGCTCTTAATAAACCTAGAAAGTTGCTAGAACAAGGACCTGTCATGGCATACAGTTTCTCCCCCCCCAAAAAAAAGATATAAAATAGACATTAGGGACAAGCAGCAGACCTGTCTTTGCATGCTCTCTAATTACTAACCTCGCCTAGTCAGTAATAGTTTCACGCAAAACCTATTCCAGATAAATCACATAACAAAAAGTAGACTAGCAGTGTAATTTGGAAACAAGAATACTTTTCCTTTCCTTATCCAAAACATTCTGAAGTTAGTAATGCCGCTTTTTTTTCTAGCTAAAACAAACAAAGCAAAAATAAACATCCCAAGGGATACCGTTTATAAAGGTTTACATTATAAGAATTGCATTCTAATATTGACATTTTGATTTTGTCCTGAAATAGATGCAGTCCACTGTACAGTTAACATTTTTGACACAGGTATTTATTCTTAATGGTAATTTACCATTGCTAAAAAAACTGCCGATGATTACTAATCCGCAAAGCAGTTTAAAGGTGTTGGTATGATGCTTTAAAAATATCCTACTGGGATAGACTTCCCATGCATGTAAAACAAAGCACCTCACTGGTCCTCTTCAAGAAAAATCTTGATGAATAGATGAGAAATAGGAAATTCACCCCAGAGATTATTCCAGTGGCTCTACTCAGAGGCACTTGGAACTAAGGTCAGGTGGCACGATACCAGGGTAATCCTATGAGCTAGGCTTGTAAAGGCTCCAGGGCCATTTGCCTAATACACACCTATGAACCTATGAATCAATATAACAAGCGTACATTAGAGAAAACATACTAGCCTTCTTTTTTCTTTCTAGTTTGTTGCACACATGTACTTGCAGATTGTTTTAGAAGTAGTGGGTGCCCAGACATGATGCTGCCCATCAAAAATTAAGTGGCATACAACCGCTGCTGCTTATTGGCCACACTTGTTAACAGTACTGTGAAAAAAGTGCCACCCAGGACTTCAAAAACAGAAAAGCCTCAACCAGTCTACATCGGTAGAAAACAGTCAAGGTTTAGCAATCAAATAAGCCTAAGCACTAAAATTCTGTTACTGCTGCTTACATAATGTTTCTTATACAGCAGTATGATTGGCTTTGCAACCTCTTATTAGCTTCACAAACAAATGTCACTTTATCAGAGTGCACGGGGTTAATAGCTGCACTTTCTCATATTTGGCGTTCATCACCTTTAAAGATACACATGCTACTATTGTTTTGTATTTATCCAAGCACTTCTAGTCATCTTTGCTGTTTCAGCATCACATGGAAAAAGGACTGCAGGACACAAAACAACCCACACCTCCAGCGGTTAAAAAACAAAGAAAAGAACATACATAGCTTCACAATAATCACGACTGGTAAACAAAATTTCTACAACTCTTTCGTAAAAGCTATAGCAAGCTGTATGAGAGGGACAGGTAAGAAGCAAGATTGCTATTGCACGGAATAAGTATTTACACACTGCAATTCTACCGGACACAGTCCAAAACATTAACAACCTATGTAGTGCCAAATATTCAGTGTGAGTAGAAGTTGGTTCCATCCCTGCAGGGGAAAGCACATCTCTTACCCAAATAGCACAATGCAGACTTTGCCGGGGCTATACCCATTGCAAGATACACCACAAACTTGAGTCCTTGTAACATGGGAGCAAATGGAGGGATAGAAGTAAATGAAAACAGGACAAAAGTAGGGAAAATATTGTTTGTACAAGCTACATTGATAGAATGGCTACTATAAAAAAGTCTGTAACGTTTTATGTCCTTCACTATTACACCAAAGTGAGCACGCTAAAAAAAATACTGTTTTATATAAGAAAACAGACACGCACATTGCACAACCAAATCTCTACCCCTCCTTTGGGGCACAACCAGGACTTTAAAGTGAAAATGCTCTACTCACCACAAACAGACTCACCGAGTGACCTCTCCTGGCAGGCTAACTTCCACCGACTACTCCCGTCTGTCTTCTTTCTTCTCCCCGGCCCTGATGTCTTCGATCTGGAGACTGCAACTGGCACCAGCCCGCTCCTTCTTTCTTGTGCACCGTCATCAATGAATCTAATGATCACCCAAGTAAAATTCCCCTGATTCCTGGAAGCCTTTTTAAAGCCATTATTTTGGTGCGAAAAGGCTTCCAGGAACACAATTGGTCTCTATTTGAGAGCTCTCATTGGCTCCCATCCTCCTCAGATTCCCTACTTGATTGGCTCATAGACCAAGTTCGTGATTGGCCGTAAATGCGGTCTACGAGCCAATCAAAAACTGCAGAGCATAGCCAACGCAGAAGGGTAGTAGAGCTATGCATTGGTTTGAATACCGCAATGCCGATTGGCAGTAATTGCGGTACACAAACCAATTAAAAGCCTTGTAGTGGAGCCACAGCTGTTCAGTGTGGAACAGCGGAACAGTGGCTTCACTCTTCATTAAATGCGGAGCATTCCGCATAATCCGGAGCTTGGATGCTGTGTTTTATTATGGAAATCAGTTTGTCAAACTTCTTCAAGTTTACACTGCAATGCTTTTATGTGGAAATATATACATAGAATATTTGTTACTCTCTACAAAATCTCTAAGTTTAATAAAATGACTTCTTCAGTTTTTTTAAGATGAAGAACAGATGCAAAAGCTGACTGGATACACACATTTTTGGATTGTGAAAAAATTAAATGCATATTGGGAAGAGATATGTATGTTTAATAATTGTTCCTTAACCAGATCAGTATTACTAATGAATGTACCATCTCCTGTGGCTGTAAAAGCCAAAATGCAAAAAATGTTTTGGGTTCTCTTGGCAATTGCTAGAAAAGTTGGAAATTGAAATCAGTACATACATTCAAAGAATTTATAAATTCAACAGCAATACTATGTAAAACCGAAAAATAAGTGATCAGAATAGTATATTTAAATCATACTCAGACTTTTAGTGGTTGGGATAACCTTGAAGCATTGCAACTGAAAAAAACAAGGCTCTTAATGTGTTAATTGTATCAGATTACCTTGATGATTCAATGTATTCCTATTACTGTATACCAATTTGTGATGCTGAGATTTTTCCTTTCTGTGTATATATTATAAATATGTTTAATAAAAAATGTCCTAAAAGTAAAGGAATAAATGAATGTAGCTGACATGAGCAGACCAGCTTTGGAGTTCTACAGATTTGGCTTTAGTTTGTAGTCAAGTAGGTATGCATCTAAGATTGTTAAGCTATCCTGTAGTGTTGACTGAAGAATGATTAACTAGTTAATATGAACTAACAGAACAGGGTCCTGACTTTAAGTGATGGAAGCAGTTATTATACATTGCTAATCTAATTAATATGCAGAGAAAGAAAAGTGAAAAGGAGAAGAGATTATAATATGCACCTTTGTGACACTCCAAAGGTAAGTGTAGTTCACAACTAGGCATGCTATTTTTTTTGTGACAAAGAGCATAACTTTAATGTAGTGCATACGATTTTACAACTACACTACACAACACTACAAAAATGTGAACAGGACAAGCATGTTAGGTACCTTTCTGGTGTCAGAGAAGTGCTTAACAAGTCTATATTAAGCACCCCTAACCACTGTTAACATTGGATCTCAGTCTAGGGATTAACAGTAAATGGTGCTTGTGATGCCCATGCACTGGTCCAGCAATCAAGGGGCCTTAATCCTCACCACTAACACCAGTGAGGGGCGTCCACTTAGGGGAGGATAACAAATACACACACAGTAAAGTAACATTTCCCTTAAGAGCACACAGAGATCATAGTCAGTCTGGGGCTGGTTTTTCCTTTTCTCTCCAGATCCCCAGTAGGACTCCCCACTGGCACAGCTATAGGGTACAGATCTCAGCCTAGTGGGCAAGGTAAAACCTCCAGCACCCTCTCTGTCCAACCAGTGCTTTGTATCCCTGCCCAAGTAGCTCACACACACACACACACACACACACACACACACACACACACACACACACACACACACACACACACACACACACACACGCTCACATCATTGCTTATATATCCTAGCTACATGGCCACACAGTTCTATGGTGGAAAAGTATCATTTTTAATCTCTCCTGTTCTTAAATCTCATACTTTACCTCAACAAAAATGGATCTTCTGTGCTTTGACTCGCTGTTTCAATGGCTATGTCTTGTGTTAGTCATTCATTGAAGTGGATACAAAGTATAACAGGTGCCTTTCTTTCCCATAGTGCATTATTTATCTTTTTCTAGGATAATTAATGATTTCCTTTGCAAGATTCAGGCAAACTGTGGTACTATTGTCATTTCCCATTCCATATTAGGGTGTAGTTTCCTTAGTTATAATTTCTGAGTTGTTTGTTCAAATTCAAAAATAAAATGTTTGTTTTATTTACGGGCTTTTCTGGCATAATACATATATACTGCATGACTTTTGGCATGTCTGACATAAGTCATTCAGCTATCACAGCTCTAGTTTATATGGTGCTTTAGTGTAGGTGTGGTTAAAGATACTGTAATGCTTCTTCTGTGAAGATGAATGTTATAGTAGGATTCTAATTAATAATTGGCAGATGTCCTTTGAAGTTGTCAAGTTACTGTTTGTTTCTTATAGTTCTACACCAGACTGCCAAAGATGCTTCTTTTGGCCCACAGTAGCTAGACCTTTGAATGATTACGCACACTGATATATTGAATATGGTGATAGTATTCTGCAAATGTCTAGTTTATATCCATTCTAATGCATTACTTGTTATG
The DNA here is from genome assembly GCF_019279795.1 of Protopterus annectens. Classification (NCBI taxonomy): domain Eukaryota; kingdom Metazoa; phylum Chordata; order Ceratodontiformes; family Protopteridae; genus Protopterus; species Protopterus annectens. The sequence continues at coordinate 65,948,118 of NC_056742.1, forward strand.
GTTTGGCAAAAACGGTGTGTGTGTGTGTGTGTGTGTGTGTGTGTGTGTGTGTGTGTGTGAGTGTATATAAATGGCCTGCAAACATGTGTGCATGTATGTGTATGTGATAGTTTATGGGTAGCTTTAGTGCCTATGGTGGGTGGATGATGAAGAATTAATTTCTCGTGACCAGTGTTTCTGTTGTGGCACTTTGGGTATGCCACTCTAATAGGTTCTCCCATAGTAAACAGGACGTGTATGACTTGATATCTATATATACTCACCAAATGACTTGTGGTTTGTTATTTTATAGTTTAACTTCTGTAACTACCTCCTTATTTTTGGTGTTATTTGGTGGTTACATGTAATGCAGTTTGCAGTACAGGAGGTTAGTGATACCCGTTGCTACCTGTCCAGCTCTTTTAAGTTGTCACATCTTATTTATGGTGATACTCTTCTTGTTAAGGTGATAACCTGCTTGATTGCAGTGTAGTCAGCCTGATTTTAGATATGAACTCTAGTGTGGAATTTGTAACAAAGGCTTGAAGATCAGGAATCTTATTTTTAATTTTTATAGAGCTTTTTGGGGGTCCATTGCTGGTAATCTTGAGAGCAAGAGAGAGCGAGAGAGAGAGAGGTAAGTTTTGCATTCAGTACTTAGGTATATAGGCTGAGGACTGGATATGTATTTCCATAGTGTGTGAATTTTATTTGAGTATAGTCAGTATTAGCTGTAATTATGACAAGTATCTGTGCTATAATTAAGTAGTAGTGGTTATTTTTTGCTTTTAGCCATATTGCTGTTTTATGAGAGGTAATACATATTTAAATCCAAACTGGTATATAATTTTATAGGATCATAGGAAGTTACTAAGCTATTGGCCCTGAGGCCCTTATAAGCCTAGCTAGCCAAGAGTTTAGCCCATGTTTAGATAAGTCAGCACCCAAGGCCTCTATCCAGCAGGGACAGAAGTGGAATCTCAGGGGTGTATTTTCTGTTTCCCATCCAGTTATCCAGGTGGAGCTTAAAAAGGTATTATGAAGTACTCTGCTTGACATGGAGAGGGAGTCTATTCCACAGACTGGGGAGTCTCTGTGACACAAATCTGTCCTGCCAGCAAGTCCTATTGATGTCACAGACCTGGTTGAGGTCACACATGCAGGTTACTCGAGTGTAGCTTGACTTACAGATATGCAGCAGTCTTTGTATGCCAGACAGAGGTCAACTCTGTGGAGTCTGTATGAAACTAAGTAGAGAGCTAGAGCTTTTAGCTTATCTGTGTAGCGAAGATGTTTGAGGCCCTGGATTCTCCTGGTGAGGAACCTCTGTGGTCTCTCCAGCTGCTGCATATGCTTTGCGAGGTACATACCGAAGGGGGCATTGTACTCAATAACTGGCCTTATAAGGGAAGACTACAGGGATGTTATGACCTCCTCGTCTCTGGATGAGATACCCTTATTTATGAGGTGGGCCATGTAGAAAGCTTTCCATACAATGGAAGCAACATGATGGTCAAAAGTCAGGTTGCTATCAACCTGGGTGCCTAAATCTATCACAACTAATTGCATGGTTAGGACATTGTTATTAATGTGATAATATGTGGGGGAGTCACTCACTACCAAAGAGGATGATGATGCATTTTTTGGCCTTCAGCTTGAGGCCATGTTTCTAGCACCAGTCATTTGTTTAGGTGAGACCCTCTTGGGGGACGTCCACATCACTTGGGGACTTGATGACCATGCCCAGTTTGCAGTCATCTGCAAACTTAGTGCACTGGTTTTACTCTGGACCTCAGAGAAGTATATCCCAAATAACAGAGACCCCAGGACTAATCTCTGGGGTATAACGCTTGTTATGGGTCTACTGCTTGAGGTGGCTTCCCTTATTTTGATTAGGTGGGCTCTATCAGTGAGCCAGGTGCTACCCATCTGGTAACATATGGATTGATGCCTAGTTGAGAGAGTTTATCTATTATGCCTGAGTGGGGAATAGTGTCAAAGGCTTTGGCCAGGTCATGGTAGGCAGCGTGCACCATCTTCCCCTCATCCATGGATTTGGTGACTGTCTCAAGGAAGTCGACCTGATTTAACAGACATGACCTCCCCTTGACAAAGCCAAACTGTGTGGGTTTGAGTGTTTGGAGGTTGCCAATATCCCTGTTTATGAGGTCCATGATAATCTGTTCCATGGCTTTGCAGATCAGGCTAGTTAGACTGATGGGTCTATAATTTCCCAGGTCAGTGGATGCTCCACCTTTGTATAAAGGGATGACAGTAGCTGTCCTCCACTCAGCTGGGACAAAGCTGGTACTGAGGCTTTGGTTGAATAGGATGCCTAATGGTGCTGCAAGTTCATGCCTGAGTTCATGTAGGATGTAGCCCGGGATGTTATTGGTCCCATGGAGGTTGTATTTTTTGCCTTTGAGAGGGCAGTGATGACCTGTTCCCTAGAGATAAGGGGGTGCAGGCACTGGGGATATCCTGTTCTACTGATGGGGGGCAGAGGGGTGACATTTTAGCTGAATCTGTTAGGCAGTAAGTTGGCTATATCAACAGCATTTGTGTATGTGGTGTCCTTGACCACCAGTTCTGAACAGATCTGGGTGTTTCCTTCAAGACATATGTGAAAAAGGCCTTATGATTGCTTCTAGTAGATGTGGCCAATTTGGACTCAAAGTTGGCTTTAGAGGATTTCACTAGTGCTTTTATTTGCTTGTTCAGGCTAAGGAGAGATTGCTTCCAGCTTGGTCCTGGACAGCAATTTTTTCCTTTTGTTATATAGTTTATTTATTGCAGATGTCCACCAAACAGGTTTACTCTTCCTTGCGGAAGATGATTTTGGCCTGTCAGGTATTCCTGATTCCATGCATCTATATAAATGCTCGTATAGTACTTCGGTGTAGATTCAGACATTGGTGCCAGTTCTTACAAAGTGAGGGGGGGGCTGTAAAGCTGTTTATACCATCCCTCAGTAGGTTGTAATCACTTTTGGAGTAATTTTTTTGTTTGACCCTAGCTGGGGGGGGGGGGTCAGGGGAGATGGTGACTTCAAAAGTGACTGCTTTAAGGTCGGATCTTACTATGGATGATGATACTGTAGGGGTTCTGCAGTGGTTATTCATGTTGTCAAATACCAAGTACAAGATATTATCACCTCTTATCATGGTATCGACTAGCTGTTCCAAGGCATTTGCATTGATAAAATTGAGGAATCTCTGGGCATTTCTGTTCTGGCATGACTAGCCCAGGATCATTTTAAAGGGTTGAATCTTGACAGGTTCGAAGAGGTTCAGATAGGGGGAGTGGGCATTTTGAGTCATATTTGATGGCCTGTATCTAACTATGATTTGAATAAGGGTCTTGTCAATGATTAACTGCACTTGGTGTGTATTCTATGTATCATAGTGTTTGACCAGCCTGGAGGTGTGTGTGTCTTTAAAAAAATTGAAACTCCACATCCTTTGGCTTTGTTGCCCACAGTTTAGGGTCTGAATGTATGATAGGATGAATAATCAGGTAAGGCTGGGGTGCTCTCCACAGCTTTGAACCAGGTTTCTGTGACTGCACAAATGTCAGCATCTTCCAGGATTAACAATGCTTGCAATGAGTGCAGTTTCATGTTTAGACTCCTAGCCTTTAGCAGCATGATCTTTAATTTGTGTTTTGTTGAAATTTTTATGTCGGTAGTATTGACCTCATGACTTTTCCTAAAAAAGGAAATATGGGCGCCAAGTGAGACAGATGCAGGCCATCTCTAGCAAAGCATTGTGGTCTGTCAATCATACCTTCCCAGGCTGTCAGGTACTGGATCCCCCTGGAATGACACCAGAAACTAAGCCAGTTGTTAAAGCCAATCGTTTTCTGTTTGTATTGATTGAGCTCACTGAATATGTGTCCCAGGCAAGTATGTCCTTAGCCTTAAGCAGCATTCTACCATCACCCAGAATAATCAGTCATGTTTCATATAGTGCAGGGAGGTACATCTCAAGTCATTCACGCCAACATGGACTATGACAGTCATAACAGTATCTGTTGTTGAGAGACTTCAGTGTGTGTGTGATATGGTGGATTCTGGCACCTGACAGACAACTAACTGTGACTTTCTCCTTATCCAGCCGGGTGAGAGACACATCTGTATGTCTCACAATGACAATGGAGTCTCCTATGACTAATATGCTGGGTGTATTGTTAGGCCTTAGTGGTTGCGAGACACAGGTGTCTGGACTATGCATGGTATGTGCTGTGGATGGTTATGGAGTTCACTTGTGTTTTTGCCTCTGAGGTCTCCTTCGTTTAGGTTTGTTTTTGTTGAGAACTTCCCCATATGTGTGTGTGTTATGTAGTTGTGGGTGGTGTTTGAGGTGTAGTGATTGTGTTGACAACCTGCTAGGTGCCAGATATACTGGCTTAAGAGGAAGAGAGAGTATAGACTCTAGGTTCTTAATGTAGTTGCATCTCTCACAAATTGTGTCCCTAGGTGGTAGTAGTAGATGGTTGTCCGTATACATGAGGCAGTTGCTACACTGTCTCACGATACCCATATCAATCAGGCTTGCAGGTGAAACCATAGGAAATTTTCCATACATATTTGTCAGAATCTGAGGGAAAAAGGCCACGGAGAGCTTAGGGGTAGGCCTAAAGCCTAAGTGCTTAAACCAAAACTAAAAGGCTTAGAATAACACTTAATTTAAACAAGCTAAAAACAAGCAGTAATAAATGCAGCAGAAAAGATGCAACTGAACACTTTAAAGAAGAAATAACAGAAAAGGCAAGATGAATTAATAGAGTAAGAGGAGGAAACATAAATACTGCAAAAGCAGCTGAATAAAGTGTGTATTTATTTATTTATCTATTTTACATTTGTTGACCGGGATTGTCTGACTGAGCTGAAGAGCCCTTTTTCAGCGCAAGCCCAGGGAGAAAAGCTCCAACACATTATACACTTTTCATTATAAATTAGCATTAAACAGCAATGTTACAGGATTATTACAAGGCATTAAGTAGCAATACAATGTTATACAGTGTCAATAATCATGAGTATAGCATAACTATTTCAAGATGTATAAAGAGAAATATGTCATTAAGATGAATATATTTTTTGGGTAAGTGGATACAAAAACCCAGTTTTATCGTAATGTAGTTGTATGAAGGCAAGACAATTACAATATAATGTTTCTCTGAGGCAATTTGCTTAATATATTTTAGAAGACAGTAGAAAGATTAGTCAAGGAAGATTAGAGAGACCTAGTGAGAAGAGTGAGTTAAGGGCAGAAAGTAGATTAAGGTATAAGAAGTAGGGGATGTTAAGGAGGGAGAATGCAGTGGCAGAACGAGTGACAGTGCTCTTTGGTGGCTGTCTTAAATTGTTAAGGATGTGTAAGGGTCCTGATTTCTAATGGGAGCCTATTCCAGGCAATAGTGGGGTGATATCTGGGAGATGAAAGGGGATAGTGCTGGGCAGTAGGAAGGCTGATATAGTATAGAATGGATGATCTGGAGCTGAGAGAGAAGAAGCTGGTGGGATAATTTAAACCAGTTTAGGTGGTTTAGGGAGATACAGTGATGGGATTTGTAGGTTTGTCAGGCAGCAAATATTGCTTCCTTGTTGTAGGTAGATTCAAGTTTGGTCAGGAGTGCTAAGTTAAGATTTGTGAGAATTTGAGAATTGTACATTAGTCTGGGTAGAAGGTAGGTAAGCGAGAGTAATTTTGTCTTCAGATTTAAGGAATTTCTTGTTATGGTAAAGAAGCCCTAGTTTTGAATGAGTCGTTTTGATACAGTTATTAACATGCAAGTCAAATTTAAGCTGATCATCGAGGGTTATGCCTAAGAGCTTAGTACTGGATTCTACCTGAATGGGAGTGTTATTAAGGGACTATATGGAGAAGGAAGGTTTAATATCGTTGACAGTTTTAGGTAGGAAGAGTAACAGCTTGTTTTTTTAGGGCTAAGGATGAGCTGGTCATTGGAGAGTCATGTTTCAAATAAGTTAAAAGATGCCTGAGTAGCTGAGAAGAGCTTAGAGGTAGAGTTGGCTGTGGTGATGACTATAGAGTCATCTGCATATTGCACTAAAGATGAGTGCAGACAGGAGGTATAGAGCTGATTAGTAAAGATATTAAAAGTAAAGGCCCTAGGTTAGACCCTTGAGGTACACCCATTTTTACAGGGAGATGAGGGGAGAGTGCAGAGTGCCATCTCACTGACGGAGATCTATCAGTGAGGTAGCTGGAGAACCATGCAACAGTATCAGAGGAGGCATTGAGGTTATGCAGTTTGAGCAGCAGAAGAGAGTGTGAGACAGTGTTGAAACCTTTTGAGAGGTCCAAGAATAGGCAAGAAATAAGTTTATGGTTGTCCATGGCAACAGAGACAGTGCTGAGGAAGGATAATAGAGCTGTAGTGGTGCTATGTTTGGGTCTGAAGCCATGTTCAATGGGTGTAAGCAGATTTTCCTGTATTAGATACTGCATAATTTGTTTATGAATACATTTTTCTAGTACTTTAGAGAGAGGGAAGAGGATAGCGATAGGTCTAAAGTTGGAGATATCAGAGGAGTTACCTCCTTTGTGTATAGGTAAAGTGTAGCATTGTTTTCAGATGGAAGGGACTTTAGATTCAGAGATAGCGCAATTAATTAGGATAGATACAGGGAGAGCAAGAGAGTCAGCTGCTAGTAGAAGAAAAGTGGAAGGAATATTGTCAGCTGATGCTGAGCATGCTTTCAATTTAGAGAGTAGAGTTTTGATGTAGCTAGTAGATACAGTTTTGAGGGAGAAGGTATTTGAGGAGATAGTATTAGGAGTAGGTTCAGAAAAGTTGGAGATGTTAGTAGTAGAGGAGTTTGGGTTAGGGTTCAGTAGCTTAGATATTGAATCGATAAAATAGGTATTGAAGATTGTGGAAATTTCTTCAGATGTCTTGTCTGGGCATGGATTGGGGGATCTAAGATTACCGGAATATAATATTTGGTTAATAGAGTTCCAGAAGTTTTAGGATTAGATTTTAGGGCTGTGGGAGGTTTGTTATAAAAGTCCTTTTTATCTTTGTTTATGTGTTTTTTGTCAGATTTCTGAGTTCTTTATATTTTTGTAAGTCTGCAGAGAGCTTAGTCTGTGGCCATTTTTTCCATAATTTGTCTCTAGTTATCATAAGGGTATGAGTGGCATTTGAAAGCCATGGAGATATGGTGGAATTAATTCTGACTTTGTGAGGGGGAGCAAATGAGTCTAAGATGCTAAGGAAGGTGGAGTTGAAAGCTAGGACTGCTTCATCTAGTGGGAGTTGGGTAAGGAATGTCCAGTTTACTTTAGAGAGGAGGGCATTAAAGGTTTCTGGATGGAAGTTAGAGAGTTTACGACAAGTGATACATTTGGGAGGTTTTAAGAAGTGGGTGTGAACCTAAGCACTTTTATAGGGGAGTGATTGCTCAGGGTGTTTGGTAGGGTTCCAGGGTTATGATATTTGGAAGGATTATATACAAGTATCCAGTCAATAAGAGTACTAGATGTGTGAGAGTTGTTTGTATGGGTAGGTTGAGAGATTGGCTGTGTAAAGCCATATAAACTAATATGAGTATTAGAGTTTGGATTACTAAGAGTTAACTAGTTAATGCTGATATCCCCAAGGAGGACAGTCTCATTGGAAATGTGTTGATAAAAGTACAAAAGAATATTTTTGAGCAGAGGAATGTTGCCTCCTGGAGGAATATAGATGGCTGCTACTGTGATAGTGGTGTGGTCATTTATTTTAAGGTTAGCTGTAAGTTGTTCAGCAGGAGAAAAGGGTGGGATATGTTTCATAATACTTGTAATGGTGAGATGGTTGGAGTAGAATATGGCTACACCACCCCCTTTTTTTTGTTTTGGTGATCTATGTGGAGTATATCATAACCAGGGGGGAGAATGTCTTTATCAGAGGTTTGAGGTTTTAGCCAAGTCTCTGCTAGGGTGATGACATCAGGGGTGTGGAAGGCTATTCAGGCATGGATTTCACTAACTTTGCTTAGAATACTATGGGCATTTATAGAGTAAAAGGAAATATGTTTGTTTGGAGAGGATGAGTTTATTAAGTAGGGAGAGGTAGAGTTATGCATTGTGGGGTGATGGATGGGCCCAGAATTTGGATGTATGTCTCCTGATAGAAGAAGGTCTACATAAAGCTGGTAAAGTTTGAAATTAAATGGGTTGTAAGTCAAGTACTTAGTCTTGGTTTTAGAGGAAGGAAGTTTGATTTTAGGCACAGGGATGTTCAAGGAAAAGATAAAGGAAGAGATTGTAATAGTGTACTGCAGAGATGAGAAGCAGTTAGTATGGGGATTAGTGGTATCTCTATGGACAGGTGGTAATGGAGTAGTACAAGATGAAAGAATGAGAAGGAGAAGTAATGGAGGAAAGAGGAAAATGGAGAGGGTTGCAAAAGCCATGGCCTAGGGTGGGGAAGTAGAATTGGGATGGAGTGAGGAGTGGGTAATGGACTAGGAAAAGTAAGTTGCTGGACCTGCTAGAGAGTTGAAGTAAATTTTAAGTGAAACAACCTGTAGGGGGAATAGGGGATATGTAGAAAGAAGGAGGATTTGCATCAGACTAAACTATGAAGTGATAAGTAGGGGAGGGTAAGGTGTTTAGAATGTTTTAGCAGACAGGAAGGGGTGGAGTTAGGGGAGGAAGGAATTAGGTGGTTCGGTATAAAGGAAATTATATGGCGAGTAGGTGGAACTGCGGTTGGGAGGGGAGCAAAGTGAGCCCAAGCATAGTGAGGGTGAATAGAGCAGGATTGGCCAGGAAGAGTCACCGCAAGAAACAATCAACAGGCCAGGAAGAAAACAGTAAGGAGCACACAGTGAGAGTCAGCAGGTAAGTAGAAGAGGTAGGGAGGTGTAGACAGAGAATAAAGAGATGTAGTAGTGAGGTATATACAGGTATTTGCAGTAAGATGAAATATAGTTAAAAGAAAACCACAAATAGAAAAACAAAAAGAGTATAACTAACTAAGAGAGAGTTAACACTAGGATAGTGACTAACTTATAGATGGTAGAGAGTGACAGAGGCAAGGTTTCTAAACAGGTGAGTATGGGGAGGCTCTCAGTGGTATGTAGGTATCCTGTACAGTAGACAAAGTAAGACTAATTTGTGGTATGAGCTTAGAACATACTTTTAATGAAAACTGGCTACACAATAGAGCACAGGCATAATTCCAGGAGCTGGAGCAGTATCAGTAAAGGCAGACCTCAGTCTTGAGGGAAGAAACTTGCTTTCAAAACCAAAGTCCCACAAATAAGTTCCAACAGCATACAAAGCTCTTCCAGGTGAAGTAAATGCAGTTTGCATGCAAGCCACGGTGGTGCAGCGGTAGCATTGTTGCCTCACAGCAAGAGGTTCTCCCATTTGATTTTCAGCTGGAGCACCTTCTGTGTGGAGTCTGCATGTCCTCCCCACTTTGAGTGGTGTTCAAAAGACATGCGTAGGATGGGTGTGCCTTCATTGAAGGTTGGGCACCGAGCTGGTACCTCGGCACCATAAAAATCTACTGCCAATCATTAGCAGACCGGAGTTCCGCTGTGGCAACCCCAAACTGGGAAAAGCTGAAAGAAGAGCAACAACATGCTGTGTACAAGTAAAAAGCTGTTTACATAAGTAATATTAGGGACCTGCACACCACTGACATGAAGCCACAGACTAGTAGGAAGAAGAAAAGTGTTTTTCTTTCTTTTAGTAAAGTGAAAAGGGAGAAAGGAGGAACAGAAGGTATTTCAAGGTTAAGAAACTAAGGGAGTTGGCCTTCCCAAATGATCTTTCTATATTTGTTAGAAAGAATAAATGAGATTGGACTGGGAGGAGTGCCCCAGATCAAATTTACAGTAGGGGCAGGCAACTGCAAAACCACCAATTTTAAGAACAAGACAACAACAGGGAGGCAGGGTGGAAAACTATGCTACAGCTACTAGTTACTCTATTTTAGGAATAAAACACTACAGAAATGTTTATCACATCAGAAGAACAGCAGTCAGACACTAAATGAAAGTTTTAAACAGAAAAAGGAGCAAGGAGACTCTACAGAATGCTTTTAACTGCAAACAAATCAGTTATATGATACACACTTTGGCAGGAAAATCAGAACAAACAGATGCTTAACAAATGAAGAACATTTCCAGTTAATACCTTTCACACTGTGAAACTTAGCTAAAAATGGTTTACAAACAGTGAGACAATTGTAGTACAACCATGCAGATTAGTTTATAGCAATACAATACAGTAAAAAGTAGACAGCAGACAATAAAAGGTGCAATAAATGGTAAGAATAAGCAATAACTAGTAAAAATAAGCAAGAAAACAGGATACTTATCACATATCAGAGTTGTGCTCAATGCCCCTCCTCAGCTCAGTTTGAAGTGTTATGTCAGCTAGTTCAGACTCGAAACAGTTTGCTGGAGACATTACAATTTTATTTAGCTAGTAGAATATCCTACTAATTAAACCAATGTCTGAGCATTTCATTCTTATTTTTCAGGTAGTCCATTCAACAGAGTGGTACTGGTCTGCAATGACTGTCTCTTTTTAAAGTCTGTATACCCTCCAACTGCCCATGTGTTCATTGTGCTTGGCCAATAATTTTTTATCCACTGCAGGTGCAGAGTCACCAGTCCTTTTCCTTAGTTGGTACAAGCACATACAGGGATGGCTAGACCTCAAAGCTGCTCATGGTAGTGGGATTGCTTATTTGGTTTCTTTGAGTCATATCTTCATCTCATATGCGTAGTAGGCAAGCAAGAAAGGTAGTCAGTCGGTGTGGTGTAAGACTGCTGTACACCCCAAGGAACACCATAGGCAACATGTTCTACCCCAGTCATTGGTCCCTGTGGTTCAAATCTTAGGGCCTCCACCAGGATTAGTGTGACTGAGTGAACCCCTTTACAGGACTCCCTTTACTCCTTCCTGAGTGAGAGATGCATTCAATAAGCCCCTTCATTTCTCTTCCTTCGTGCAAACTCCATCAGGTGCCAGAGTTACTTAATCAAAGATGGATTGCCTGGGACATGGGTTGCCTGGGTCATATGCAGGCATTTATCACTACAAGCCATATAGATTCACTATGTGCATATTTGAATTGTGTCTACTGTGGTCACCAAGAAAAGAAATAAATTAGTAGAAAATTAAGAAAAAGTGGTATGCTTTTATTGCTTTATACTACTTTAATTTGGAAAAGATATAAAATATTGCTGCAGCAGACAGGGTTACTCAGAAAAAGATTAGTTAATTTGTTTGAATAAATCAAACTGGCTATCATCTTAATTCTTGTTATTTTCCTTCATTGGAAAAATATTTATTTCATTAAATAATAATAAGTGGTATTGAAATGTAATAGAATTAACAACTGAAATGAGCACCAAGGTTTAATGAATACTTGTCAGTTTTGCTATTTGCTAATTATGTGGTGGCTTGAATTAGCAGCTGATGAGTGTGTGATGACATTGTCAACTGAAATAAATAGGTTGACGTATGATATTCTTAATTTAAAATAGAAGTAAATCATATGTGCACTGTTACCTGAATCAAATTAGAATTTTATGATGGAGATGGGAAGGAGCAACAAATGTGACTAAGGCAGTGTAAAAAAAGAAACTAATGTCAATGTGGGAAGGAAGAAAAATCTCCAAATCATGACCTATTTAGACAAGTGTTTGCAAAGAAAATCAGCAAATATTGAGCAAGAAATGAGATTTCTGAGTAAAACAGATGAAAAAACAAGATGGCAAATCTCTGGAACCACAATAAAGTAAGGTTGATTCAAAGCACTTGCTAAGGATGTTAGAGATCAAAAACTGGTATCAGTTGTTATAAACAATAAACTAGAAGTACAATAGCAAATCCTTCCTAAAGTAGGACACTTGATCAGTCAAGACACAGTCGAAGAGCTGCTCACCTGCTGTGCAGCATGCAAATATGCTTTTTCAGCAGTTCCATAAAAGCAACAGAATTGCCTTTCACAATTTCAAAATCAGTGGTTGATCTATCCGACAGCAGAGTTAATGTCACTATAACTTCTCGTAATTTGGTAGGCAGTGTAAAACTTGAAAGACAGAAGCATGTTACGGGCATGGAAGGATATCTAAAAATACACTTATGTAAAGACTTAGAGGTCATTTAATCCTTGTTTTCAGTTTGCACTAACAAACGTAACTATTTATTCAATGCATTTAAAAATCTGAAGACTATATAGATCAGGGTGTAGCAGCCAAGAAGTATTAGTTCACAGAATAAATACTGATTTTCAACTAAGTCTCTCTCCGTCTTTCTCTCTCATCCACTCTGTGCCATTCAGAACATCGGCCACCGAGCACTTTCCAAGCACTCATTGTTTCAGTAACAGTTACAGTTTTTATGGGTTCAGGTTGCTAGCCTGGCATCCAACCCTCTTACAGAGGGCATACCACACACTCACACAAACACTCACACCTAGGGACAATTTAGTGTATCAAATCCACCTGCCACTTGTCTTTGGGATATGGGAGAAAACCGGAGCACACACAGAAAACCCACAGGAACACAGGGAGGACATACAGACTCTACACAGAAGGCACCCCAGCCGAGAATCCACCAGAGATCATCTTGCTGTGAGGTGACAGTGCTAACAACTGCACCACTAAACCACCCTCAACTGTCAGTTAAATATGAAATACATTTATCTTTAGTGTAAGACTCACAACCTCTCTGATAACTGATAAAGGATGATTGGATGTTTAATGGGGTTAAAAAAGTATTTTCCAAAGAGGTTACTGATGTCTTGTGGATTAGTTCTACTTAATTCTTGGCTGCATGGTATACTACAATACAACATGGATTTAATTTATTAGCCAGTCACCATTTATCAAAATATCATGTTCACACATCCCCTAATACCAAGAAAAGTAATCCGTTTTATTGCTGCAAGGTGTTCCATCTCCCTTGGCATTGTTGCTTTCAGATTATAACAAGCACTCCTGTTTAGTATGTGTGCATATCCAGCACCAAGTCAATCCTTAGTAAAACAGCACAAAGGAGACAGCAGACCACAGTTACCATGTTATGCCTTATATGCTATACCACATTAAAATAGCTGTTACTGAATGTGTTCATAGATAAGCTGACTGTAAGGTAGGAATCCCACTGGACTACAAAAGACCTAGACAGAGAAGACAATACGCAAAAGTATCACTGTCTGGTAATGTACAGAGAAACTGACACAGTAATTGCTTATTTTGCTTAATTTTCATTTTATGATTGGGGGATAATAAAAAAAAACATATATCACCTGGAGTACCATGACTACACTCCAAGAACAGGAAAAAGATAAGATTGTTAAGCACACTTAAGTACTGCTAAGATTGGGTTTCATGCTAGGGTTGAACAGTCGACAGTGCCATCTGGCACAAAACAGTGGCAGACGTTCAAACATATTTAATAACGGTTAGATACTTCACTATGCCCCTCTTATAAACAACTAGTTTGGTAGAGCAAAGGGTCTAACGGCTATTAAAGCAGTTCATTCTTCATAGATGCAGTTCATTTCTACCTGCTGCCTGGTAAAACATTTTAATGGCTTTTCAATGCTCTAGGTGATAAAATATGGTGCTCTCATTTTTTGTATGTAACTGGTAGCACATGGAACAGATAAAGCTCCATTCACTGCACTGGTCATAACCTTTTATTTTTTGTTCTTGACACAAATGCCACGATTCACTTCTCAAGCTTCATTCTCAAAGTGAATTTCCTGGCATCCATAATCCATATCTCAAATACATAAATGATACCCCTTAAGTATCAATCAATAGCAGCAGATAATTTTCACTTCACAGTATGTGCTCACCATAAAGGTAGTACATGGATTAGCAAATTTGTTTTTCATTCATGCTGTGATTGGTAGGCAATCAGGGTTTTACATAAATGCCTGATCCTACTGACAGCTTTGGACTGCCAGGTTGTCACAGGGTTAGATTACATGGAATGATATCAGAAGGTCAAATGTTCAAACTAGACTAACTGCCCTTATGGGCCATTTTAAGCCTAGCCAGTTACCTCATTTGAGAATCAGACCTGTACCTTGTGTATGTAAGGTAAAAGCCTTAACTATTATTTCAGCTTCCAATCCCTCATTTTTGTAAAGTGGTACTTGCAGATTTAGACACAACAAATTGTTTTGGGAATACATATTAGGTGAATTCCTACTTCTAGTATTATCCCAGTTTCTATTAAGTTTTACATATTACAACTAATACTCATTTCTAGAGCACTGTCCTTTACCTGCATAGTGGAGTATTCAAAATAGTTAGCTTCTAAAAACTTAATCTATATAAACAGAGAACAGAATGTATTTAGACATTTGACTACTTAATACTCTTTGCGAATAAATAAACACTAATGCAACATTCTTATAAAAGTATGCCATGAACAAATACTCCATTATGGCATCTAATAAATTCTATAGATATTTACCTGTAATATGTTTTTTTATTTCTGTTAAAAGATATTTTCAGCAATGTATACGTTTAACAAAAATCTGGTCAATGAAGTGTAAATAAAATAAATAAATAAGACTGATGCCTGCTATGAAATAAAATATTTGTCCATTGATCAGAAACAGAAATTGGAAAATCAGCATGACGACTATATAATACACTTTATGAAAGCACACTCCAGACTTTGTTTAGATGCCAGTTTAGATACTGCTCTAAATTCAATAACAACTTCTTGTATATGGAATAGTTATTTGAATATGAGAAGTAATTGACTTAAGATATGGTGATAAAGATCATTTACTAAGAACTAAAATTATGACACCAACAAGCCAATGATATTAGCAAAGAAGAAGGGTACAAATCTACAATAAAGATACAATCAAATATTCAAAAACCCTGCTATACTCATTACTTATTCATGCTAACACAAGAATATCAAGAAAACTAAACAGTGTTAGCACTCAATCACTCACAAACCAAATGAGATTTTGCATTTATCAGCAGACAGTCATCAAGCAGTAACACCCGCTGCACAGAAGTGGTAATGTGACATAACTGAACATATTTATATCAGCCTGCATGGAATGAAAGATATAGCAGGATTTATTAAACTGAATAATGCTTTTACATTCAGCTTAGCAATAAACAAAATAACTATGTAAAAGTCATTTTCTAAGACAATATGATTTTATGTGGTAATCTCCTAAAGATTCTGTATGCCCTTTCAAAGACGGAATGACGGTTTTGTAGTTCATGCTAAACTTGTCATTTGTAGCCAAAATGTTGCACAAGGTCTTGTATATGAATCTTATTATTCTAAAGCTGTATTTCTTGTCAAACAACCTCAGAGAATGAAACAATAATGTTTCCTTTAATGAGAGGAGCAGAAATGTGCATTATCCTATGCATAACATTAATTGTATGTGTGAGATATTACCCTGGGGAAGCTGTTAATTACTTATGAATATGATAGAACATAGGAGTCCAGAATTCTGAACTTTATTTCATAATGAAGTTCGTAAGTATGCCAGGCAATAGTCGTGAAGGCTAGACATGGATTATGAAGCTGTGCTCTGTAGTCACCAATGTGAAGAAAAGATGCTGTTATGACGCAGATTAATTCTGTAGTTAGAGCTACTTAAAAACTGTTTCACTTCACATTTAAATTCTGCTAGACCCAAGTGCAGACTGACAGATAATTAGCGTCTTACTTAACCTCATATTACTGGAGCCTACTTATCCACAGAAATGGATAGCAAAAAAAAAAAATGAGCTGCACTGTTAAGGAAATATGAGTTTATGCTTCAGAAATATATATATTGTCTTGCTTACAAAATATCAATCTTTTTAATAGCACAAATAATGACATTTTAATGGTTTCAGCTACATGTTTAAGATATACACAAATAATAGTAAGTATAATTTTAAAATCTTGATCATTCTCATTAATATATTTCCTTGATGTATATGTTCATAAATCATGTGAATGCAAGTACTTTTGTTATGTAAAATATTAAATATAGCATCATAACATTAATAAACAATACGTTTAGTCATAATTCAAAATTGCAGTTATCTGTTCTAAAGTTCTAAGGTCCATGCTAAAAAACTGCAAAAGTAAATATCTGCTCTAAAGTACCCATTTGAGACTCATTTTTTTTTTCTTTTTGCAATGTTTGAATGCAACTACAATGCTACTTAATGGGGGTGCTGCACTCTAGAGTGTGTTGTCCTTTGGATAATATGTAAAACAAATAGGCTCCTAAAAGAGCATGTTTTACAACATTTGGGTGATATTAGACACAAGAATATTTTTAATGCTCTATGTAAGCATATTCTTGACAATTTTGGACATTCATTCACCTGTATGGCATTTCAAATTATTACTGATTATAAAAAAGGAGGTGGTTTGATTAACAGAACTGAAGTAGCTGAAATCAGATGGATAACTATTTTACAAGCGGATAAATCTCCAGGTCTCAATGCTAACATTCCTTTAAAACCGGTATTTTTTTTTTTTTTTTTTTACTGAATACGTTTTTATTGATTTTCAGAAACATAAACATGCAATGTGTATATCAAAGAAATATTCACATAGTCAAAGCTAAAAGTGGAGAAAAACAAACATTACAAAACCAACTTTTTACATAGGATGCCTATACTTCAAAGACTTTGTTTTCTTAATTTATCTTTGAATAAGATTACAATTTATTACAGTCTTCTGTTTCCAGCACTTGATTTACTTTCTACCAGACAATGCTTAAGGAAGTAGGTTGTTCTGTTCTTTACTTGATTCTTTTCAATTCCAGCTGTGAGAATTATAAAACAATGTTCTTGAAATGTTTAAAATTGGGAAGAGTTACAGCTTTTCAGTTCTATGTAATATTTTTGCTTGCAATAGCAAGGAGAGTCCAGAAAAGTACACATTTTTGCCATGGAACACAAGACGGCACAGGTGTATTCAACAAAACAAGAGATTTTGTAAATTGGAAATTATCTAGTATTGAAGGCAAGGATATTACATCACTAATTATTGGTTGTAGCTGCTCTTTGATTTGTTTGTTTAAGTGGTTTATGCTATCTATGTTTCTTAGATCTGAAGAAGCATATAAGCGTGACAGTGTGTATGGGCCTTTATCCTTTTATTTTTTGTTATTAAAGTTTATGCTTGAAGTCATGGTGGTTGGACTATTCTTTATCTGGTAGAAATTGCTTATCAGTTGATTTCCTTGATGACAGTATTTTACATGACTGAAAAATCAATGTTCACTCAATTATAGAGAAACTGAAAATTAATTTTATGTACTAGTATACATTTTATTTAATTCACATTTCTTTAAGGAGGTGGACACCAGATGTTATTACTGGCCATCTGCTCTAATAGCTGTCTTGCTGTAGGACCTCATTATGCACAATTGACAAGTGAAAGATATGTATTCGTTGACTGCATGTTCTTCAGGTACATTAGAAAAGACATCATTACATGAGGACATGTGCTGAAAAGAACTTTATAATATGAATTTTGGTCAGACTACTTCTGTAGGGCTACAGTGTTATGGCATTGGTTTGTTGCTGGTCTTTTTTGGCTTTTCCTGGTTAGGGGTCACTGCAGCAGACCTCCAGTCTGCTAATGATTGGCAGTCGATTTCTATGGTGCCGAGTTGCCAGCCCGATGCCCAACCTTCAGCGAAGGCATGTATTGATAACCATAGTTATTCTAGGATCCTAATTTATCAGACTAACTGTAGGGAGCTGAAGTCAAAGTATCTCAAAACTGTATATTCAGCTTTGTGAAGGGGATAACTGAAGCACTGCAGCATACATTAGCTATTATTATCTTAGGTGGTAAAGCTAAAATACATTCAGAACAAGCATCAGGGGGATGAAAATTCTACCCATAGCTGCACTAAAACAGTACAGTTGTGTGCTACAATCATGCAATTACATACCACCTTTATGGGAGCAGTTTGACTGTGGACAGTAACTCGTTTCAACTCATGGTATGCTACTTTGCTCATTATAATCTTGTACATTGGATCTAGTATATAGAAACTCAAGGCCACTGCACCAGGTATGAGTGACTTCTACAAGTCCTTTTCCACCAGTGGATCAGTTCTGCAAAACTGCTAATTTATGACATATGCCTCACATATTCCAGCCACTGACCTTCCCCCCAGCATGCCCTACCATTTTCACAGTGCAAAACTATTATCTATAAATTATTGACATGTGTGTGTGTGTGTGTGTGTGTGTGTGTGTGTGTGTGTGTGTGTGTGTGTGTGTGTGTGTGTGTGCGTGTATAGGTTTACTTTACAAATGTCGAATGCCGTAATGTCTAATGTCCATTTGGTTGAAAAATAACATCTAAACCCAACTCATTGAATGATCAAAATGTCTAAAATAATTTAATTGAAAAAGCAATGGGATCACCTCTACTATTTTGCAGGGGGGGCTACACCCTCCTGCACCCCCAATGTGGGGGGCTGTGCTTCCCACACGCCCCCCTACTTAAATATACCAACTCCAATATTGCACTACAGTGCAGAAATGGGCAAATTCGATAATTTTGACATTGTGAGTTTAGACTATTTTATTTCAACATTTTGATCATTCACTATAGTGCATTCAGAGCTGCACTTCATTTCAGCTCTCTTATCTCAATACAATTCCTGATAGGAATTTTACAAAATAATATTTAATTTGAAGAAATTTTTATTACTAACTTATTTCTAATAACTATGAGCATCTATAAGAAAAATGTTATTGTCAGAACTTGAATAATTCCTGTCAAATTAATTACTGGAAAATCAGCACCAATATCAGCTTTACAGCATGAGTCATCTAAGGAATACAGCACAAGACTCTTCTCTCAAAAAAGACCTGCAGTCTCTCATTACAAATATACAGGAACTTACAATAAAAATTGACAAGATGGACAATAAAATAGATAATTTTAAATAAAAGTGCTCACAACAACTGGAACAGCTTCAAGAAATGTTTACACAGCAGAAAGGACAGATATCACTTATTGAACAGTCATTAAGTGACATTGACACTAGAGTCCAAATAGAAGAACAACAAACTGAATTCTTACTTCAACAGAACACATATTTACTAGAAAAGCTTGATGATATGGAAAATAAAACAAGAAGAAATAATATTAGAATATATGGTCTACCAGAAAAATCTGAAGGGGACAATATGATAAACTTTTTTACCGCCTGGATACCAGATGTAACTAAAATACCTGAAGCTCTTTCATATGGTATAGAATGGGCGCATAAATCACTAGCAGCTTCTAGAAATGCTTCTTCTCCGGGTAAGAACAAGCCGAGATCTATAATTGTGAGACTTTTTTCTACACAAGATAAAGATCTTATATTAAGAAATGCTTGGGCAAATTCTCCCATCAAATACAATGATTCATTAATAAGATTTGACAATGATTATTCTACAAAGGTGGTTTCAAAAAGAAAAGAATTTCTACCAATAATAAAAACCTTGAAGAAAAAGCAACTGAAAGTCCATCTTTTATTCCCAGCAAGACTGAGAGTTTTTCTACCAAATGGAATAAAAATCTTTGAAACAGTAGATTCAGCAATAAAATACCTTACCAACAACAACATCCTAACACATGAAGAATCTATGGACTGGACAATAAGTACACTGAAAAGAAATGCTGAAGTAAATAATTGGAAAACTGTTGAACAAAAGAAAAAAAAAACTTAAGGACAAATAATCTTACATATGTTATATTCTGTAAAAATCTAAATAATAATACTAGCAACAAAAGAAAAGTTCTTACTGTCTTCAAGCTACACCGAAACAGGTACTGTTTTCAATTATACTTTAAATGTCAAAATTAGCATAAATGTAAATACATTTAGCTCAAATCACATCAATATACTAAGCATAATTTAAACATTACTCTATTTTTCATTTATATCCATCTATTATTTTCATATTCTTAATCAGAGTAATCAATGCATAATAATGTTCCCAAATAGTTATTTATTTAGTTATTTATTTATTGATTTATTTTCTCTCTTTGTGTTTTGTTGTTTTTATTTTTTCTCTTCCTTTTATAAAATCTTCATTAACTTATAATACTTTAATCAGTATATGGTTATATTGCTTAATAGGTATACTAATGGCTGCTATATAACTTATTATCAGATAAATCCCTGACAGCATTACTTTTTATAAGTTAAAAGTGTCCCTGTTTGGATAAACGCTAATGCTGGGTGGAAATGTGTTGCTTTTGAAATGAAGTATTTCAGTTAGGATGTATCATAAGACTACTTTAAATAATCTCAAAAGATGTTCTGCCTTTGACCCATATGCACATACTGATATAGTCCAGTGAAAAAATATGTTTTAAGTGATATTTTGAGGCTATAAGTCATGTGTATTGTGGCTCCAGACATCTGGAGTTAAAAGATGCTTGTGACTAGCTTAGATATCCTGTTGTCTTTTCTTTTGTAGAGAAATAAGGCATAGCATGTTTAAAATGCAAAGTTTGATAGTTGTGAACACTACTCCACAAACTAGAGTGCTCGCGTGCACACTACATGAGTTTGTCAACAAGTTAAGAGAAGGGAAAAGAAAAAAGAAAAAACACATACCTTTTCCCGCTTGGTTCTCGAGACAATTTAACAGCCACAAACATCACTAGAAACTTGAGTTACTTATTGCTTGTCACATTTACTTGTGTACGCCATCCCCTGACTCTTTCTAATTGACATCTAGTCAGGAAATAAGCTAGGTTCACATTTAAAGATACAGAAACCTAAATTCCTTCTAAGGAAACGTAAATAATATAAGAGGGTCATATAAATATACACAGATATATATTTTTGAAGCACTTTCAGCTTATGGCTACTGATGTCTTCTAGCACCTTGATAGATAAGGACACATATCTGCTTGTCTTTCTGTCAGTTTAGATTTCCAGACATTTTAGCTATCCCTTACTATGTTTTATACAGCAGAGTTTAAAGAGCAGAAATTAATCATCAGCAAATAAAATCACTGCTGTTTTACAAATTCTCTAAAGACACTAGTAAATGTCAAGCAACTGACAGGTTTATTTTAAGGAAAATTGCCATTTCCCACACTGGTGGTCCTACAAAATACTACTAATGTCCTGCTACCAAAATATGCCCTCAAGTGGACAAATGGGATGCAACAAGAAGGTTAAATGTACATTTAGCAAATCAAACATTTAAATAACAGTATAATATACTAGACAGAGAAAGTAAAATCAATAATTATATAAACAACTATAATAAGTAAAACAACAATGGTGGATTTAACCCAATGTGTCAATTATACAATATTTATATCCCATATAGCTTTGAACTTTGTCGAAGTATCTGTGTCCTACACACATATTGTATTAAATCTTAATTTGAGTAGAATTGGGAGAGGCTTAGCCCACACCCTAATTTATTACTAAGTTACCATGCATTATGAACATACATTGTGGCAGGTACTCAACGAGCTATCCATCCTTAGATGGCTCATGCTGTTCCCATTTGCTCATCTGAATAATGACTGCAGCTGTACTCTTCTTATTATATTACCTGGCTGAGGCTTCACCCTTCTTATAATATTACCTGGCTTTTTACATTATCAAGAATGACACAATACTAGTGTATGTGGGTATATCATGTTACTGTTAGTGTAAACAAAAATGCTTGACAATGCAACCGTAATTCTTAAACCTTTCTGCAGACAAATGTATTGTCTAGCAGTTGAGAGCCTGATTGTTCCTTATCAGCAGACTTGTATTTTCATGTTCCAATATCACTACATGAAAATACGCCAATATTAGTCTGCAAGTTTAGTAAGCAGTAAATTCATTGGGGATTAATTCGAGGGGACACATATTATAGCTAAAGCACTTGACATTGATAAATGTATCCTCTCAATGATGCATTCTATCTAGTCATTAACTGTAAAACAACTTTTCTGAGAAATATTGTTGTAATGCCAGTTAATTATTTGAATTAAATATTTCTATATACAGTCATAAAGCAATTACCAGGATAAATAATACTCTTGCAGTGCATGGATCACCATAGCTATCCTCTGATGTTAGAGGAAAAACAAGCTTCTTAAACACCTTTTTGACGTAATAAAGGTGTTACCCCCATAGTTTAAATACATTTTGTCTATTTACTGCAAAATGGGTTAGGAATTTTAGCCTGTAACATTTTCATACATAATAGTTTAAATCTTAGCAGCTTCCATTATTTTGAAATGTTCTCCAGTATACTTTTTAAATACTATAATGAGAAGCTCTGGATGTTTAATGCTAAACCTTTATTCAGTCATAAGATTAAATTACGGGTGTTAAGTAAGTCAAAATTATATCTCCAGCACTTATTGTCAGCAGATAAACTCACTGGTTAAGTGTCAGTCTAAGCTGTAAGAGTTAATATGTGATATACATAGATGTTTGCTTTAAAAATGTGGTGAAGTGCACTGTAGTTTTACCTCTGTACTGTGTCAATTTTGATTATACAAAGTCCCTCTGAAAGTTGATAGAAGTGTTAACAACAAAACACTCAATCAAGTAACAACATTATAAGTAGTCTCTTGGATAAGGGAGATGTCTAAATTTTGATCTTGTTGTCTCCAGCCATGGGAATTGTCTTTGAAAAGCTGAAAAATGCAATCAGAGGAACATATTTAATGTCTACTAAAGAAATATTAATATACTTGTACATTGTATTACATTTCAGTTTATGTTAAACATGAAATATGATGTGGTTTCAGAACTATTCATGTTTTTATTCCAATATGACTTTGCAAATACTAATTTAAACACTGGTTTCGGACTTGAGTAGTCTAAAACAATTGCACAACAATGGTATTGTTTTATACAGTAATGTCAGTAAATAGTTTTCAACAGATGTATGAAATATACAGTTATAGATTTTAACATGATGTTTATTAATACCCTAAATTATTTTGAAATGATACTACCTTAATCTAAATATTTGTACCTTTTTGAAACCTGATTAGAAATAAGTATTATTGAATTACAATAATATGAGTAAAGAATATATGTATATATTTTAGCTGATTAGATTATCTTAATATATTATTCAATTATCTTTATTTAAAAACTAAGAGGATAAGAGAAACTGATCCAAATATTATTTGTGAGGGTAGAAAGTTTGGTTAGATTCACTAACCAAACAAAGAGGTATATTACCTCATTGTGATAGGGAATGGTTTTTAAGGTTAAGAATTACAAGTTTGGAAGTTCTTTGTTTTGTTTTTTTTTTATTCTATCACTTTGGTGTCACTCAGAAACATGCAAAAATCATACAAGAAAAACTTTTTGAATTCTGTATCCAAGATGGAACTAAGAATAAACAATATTTACATAAACTCACGCATAAAACAAACTCAAAACTAGGAAATGAAATGCTTATCCATAAATGTTAATGGTCTAAATAATAGTAATAAAAGGAGAAGCCTATTCAAGTACATAAACTTACATAAACCACAAATAGTCTTTTTACAAGAGACACACTTATTAGATAGAGATATAAACAACTTAAATATTAATAATTACACAGTACTAATAAAGTCTCAATACAAAACAAAAAAAAAAGAGGAGTAGCTATACTACTTCGCAACTCAACGGCAACACCTAAAATAATTACTACTCATCAAGATACATCAGGTAGGTTTTGTCTAGTTTCAATAGAGTTAAATAAGAGAATCTATACATTAGTAAATCTATATTGGATCCCAGGACTAGGATTAAAAACAGTTAAACAGCATTTTGAAGAGATAATTCATTTAACTAAGGGTAGCCTGATATTGGCAGGAGACTTCAACTATATAATGAATGAAAAAGATATAGATTCTAAATCCAAAAGAAGAAAACAACCTATCTCTAAAGCACTATCAAAATTTATAGATACATTGTATTTAAAAGATATAAATGAATTTGCAGAACCAGACTCACTAATCTTCACATTTTATTCTCATAGATATAAAACTAACTCTAGAATTGATAGAATATATGTTGCCAATGACCTAATAACAAAAATTGACAAAGTCAAAATTATAAATTGTCCCTTATCTGGTCATAATGCCATAGTCTTTGAGATAGAGCTTACACCATTTTATTCAAATCCCATTACTAGGATACCTTCCTATATCATAAAATTGACAGATTTCAAAGAATTTTATGAAGAAACAATCAAAAACTTTCTAGAAATAAATTACACAGAAGATATTTCAGAAATATATGCCTGGGATTCATTAAAAGCAGTTACATATGGGAAGATATTATCCTGGTACATAAATAAAAGGAAGTTATGGAATAAAGATATGCTAGACTTACAAAACAAAGCAGATAAATTGAAACTGGAAATACAAAAGGGTAATGCTGCTCAAGTTCAAAAACTTACACAAATCAATAAGAAGTATACAGAATTGCTACATCATAAGATTATGATTAACTTAGAAAAGATAAAAATAAACTCATACTCTACTAATTCAGCACACCTGAGATACTTAACTAATAGAACAAAAAAAATAATTAAATCTAAGCAAATAAAATAAATAATTATTCCTAATACTAACAAAAGAGTTACGGAACTAAATGATATTTTAGAAACATTCAGACTCCAATTTAACATTGATAATTCCATAAATACTCAAGATACACCTACTAAGGATATAAAAAAATACTTAGAAAATAATATTCATATTAAATTAACACAAGAACAAATAGACATTATAAGCAAACCAATCAATATGACAGAATTAAAATCACAAATTAAAAAGCTCAAGACAAATAAAGCACCTGGCCCAGACAATATGCTACCAGAAATGTATAAATTAATACCCAATCAAGCCATATCCTTATTATTAAAAGTATATGATATAGCCAATAAAGATTTGAACATACCACCCTCTTGGAAATATTCATTGATATCCCCAATTATCAAACCAGATAAAGATGAGAAGCAGTGTTCCTCATATAGGCCAATATCATTACTCAATATAGACTATAAGATGTTTATGGCTATATACGCAGATAGGATCAAACACTTTCTTCCTTTCTTAATTCACAAAGATCAAACAGGTTTTATTAAAGGAAGAAATACTTCAGATAATATTAAAAGAATACTAACATTAATAGATTATAGCAAACATAAAGTCCTAGATTTAAATGTAATCTCATTAGATATTAATAAAGCTTTTGATTCGGTTAACTGGAACTTTCTTTCACTAGTTTTAAAAGAATATAATTTTCCTTCTAATTTTAATAATCTTATCCAAATACTATATGAAAAATCTACCGCATATGTTAAACTGGGATCATATAGATCAGGCCCTATAACAATCAAAAAGGGAACTAAACAAGGTTGCCCTTTATCACCATTGTTATTTGCATTACTCATAGAACCCTTTGCAAATCAAATCAGATTAAACAATAACATAAACAGCATTTGTATTAATAAAATGTTACACCTTAAAATCCAACTCATTGCTGATGACATACTATTAACTCTCTCAGATGCAAATGAGTCTTTGAATGCTCTATTTAACTCCATGAATAAATTTCAAAATATTTCAGGCTTAAAATTTAATGAAAACAAAACTAAAATTATGCCCTGTAATTGTAAAAAAAATAATAATATAAACAAAAGATTTTCCAAATATATAGTAATAGAAAGCAAATTATTATATCTGGGAATAAATATACTCAATGAATTAACAGATTTTCTAATATTTAACTATAATAAAATACTAGACAAAATAGAAAAAAACAATTGGTTACTGGAATAAATATATATTTTCAACAGCAAACAGATTATATCTTATTAAAATAATCATATTTCCCAAAATATTATACTTAATACAAAATTTTTCATTGCCACCTCCCAAATATATTATTCAAAGATACAATAAACTAATTTTAAATTTTCTATGGTTTCCAAATAAACCCCGTGTAGCCTTAAATAAACATTTGCCAGATTGGGAAGACGGTGGAATTAATTTACCGTATATTGATTTATATATTACCTCATCTGTTATTAAAAACATAACACTATGGTTAAATAATTCATACACACCTATATGGAAACAAGCCCATGAACAGATTTACATAGAAATCAATTATAATCACATACAAGACAACTTTACCATCACCCCTTATATGGATGTTAAAAGATTATTTTTTAGGGAAAAGGAATAATATTAACAAATTGCCACCAAAATACATAAGCTCTACACTTTCAGTGTTCAAAACATATATAAACAAAATACCAAATATTAATTCTTGGATTTTTCTTATTTTCCCTATAGATTTTACACCAAATATTCTACATACATTCTAAATATCTAAAATAAATAAAATTAAAGAAGAAACATTACTCTTTTGGCATCAACTTATAGAGAAAGGGAAAATTCTAACAAAGGAACAGATAATTTATAATTATAATATAAATAAAGACAATTGGTTGTTTTTTTACAAAATCTAAGGCATTTTCTTATAAATAAAATAGAACAAATGCAACCTTCAGTTAGTCATGAAACTCCAAAACTCATTGAATACCTTATTCTTATCACAAAACAGCCTTATCAGGGTACAGGTTATTTGTCTAATATCTATAAAATTGTTAAAAAAACAAAAAACTATCATGAAAAATCATACTGGGATTATTATACTTTAATAAACAACCATCCTCCAATTGAAGAAGAAAAAAGTAATATTCTAAAATCTTCCACATTTTCTACATTATCAAAATACTGGCAATTATTCACTTGGAGATATCTACACAGAAGTTTCTATGCACCACATAGGTTAGCCAAAATGTATTCTATTGAAGATCAGTGTTGGAGATGCCATACCAAAATAAAAGCAGATTGGCAGCATGTTTTTTATGAATGTATATGTCTCAATATGTACTGGAAATCCATTAACTATTTTTTCAGACTGTTTATAATGATAATTTTCAATTAACAAAGTCTTTAATTTTATTCAACTCTCCTATTCCAAACTGTGTACCAAAAAAGACAGTAAAATCCTATGGTCACTATTGGCAATTTCACGTAACATCATAACTATACACTGGAAAAATGAGGCTTTGCCTACGTTCAAGGAATTTGAGACTTTAACAACAACAGTTGCTCACATGGAAATATTAACAGTGAAGAATAGAACTAAAAGATCTTCTTACTATTACTCTTGGATGAAAGTACTGGGAATACTAGAAAAGATCAAAGAAGGTATATCATCTTATGTTTCTAACTTTATATAATATAGAATTTAAATGTTATTTGCATATACACCAATGTAAATAGTTATATAATGGTTTGAATTTAATAATGTTTTAGAATTGTAAATATGTTATTTATCTTTATTTCATGTAATGTTTAAGACATCTTATTTGAAATAATAAAAAAAAAATACTTAGTGAAAAAATATATAGTGCATTCAACCAATTCATTTTCAGCCATTTAGCATTCAACATTTTGAAGGTAAACCGTATGTATATATATATATATATATGGGTCTACTTCTAATGACCGAAACGCCGATTCGCCGACAGTGAAATCACCGACACGAAACGACCGACAACGCGCGGGACACGACACGACCGAATCCCAGGAAGCGGAAGACCGGCGGGGGGGAATGTAAGCGTAAGTATGCTATAGAGGAGGATTTAGAGGGAGGAGAGAGGAGGGAGCGGACAGGTGGACAAGGTCAGGATGTAGTGTGTGAGGGGGTGATGATGTAGTGTCGGAGCTTGGGGTGTCTTGGTTGGGGTGGGGGTGTGTGAGTTTGGGGTTAGGTAGAGAGTGGGGAGGGTGGTGTGTGGGGAGGGAGTTAGGGGTGGGGGTGCAGGTAGGGAGTTAGTGTCGGACCTTAGGGTTAGGGAGTGGTGTGATGAAGGGTGGTATATATATATATATATATATATATATATATATATATATATATATATATATATATATACATATATGTATGTGTATGTATACATGTCTACATAAACACATTAGATTTAAAAAATCTACTTCAAATAGATTTCGTTCTAAGACAGACTAATACATTATAAATTGCAACTTTCTGTTTTCTTTCTTTGCATTTAACTTATCTTCAAGTAAAAACTTTATTTATTGTGATTTATTTTCCCATTAAGTGTTAATGAAATGAACATAGAGCGTTTATTTTTTCTGTCTGTAATGAACATAGGATCTAATATATCACTCAGACAAAGCCTCCCCTATTGCATCAAATCATAATCCTCTTATTCAAATTGTCAAGATGTCATGTGCACTTAACACAGACTCACACTCACTTGTGGCACACAAACACTCGCACACAGTAACAAAAAAGTAACTCAAAATGGCATGGCCAGAGCACTTAGCATGTGACACTGTCATGTAATGGTCATTGAATCACAGACATTTGTAAGTCTGTGGATATGCCAGATATGAAATATATCTATATTATCAAGCTACAACAACACACACACACATATATATATATATATATATATATATATATATATATATATATATATATATGTGTGTGTGTGTGTGTGTGTGTGTGTGAGTGTGTGTGTGTGTGTGTGCATGTGTGTGTATGTGAATGGGTTTAATGATTGTCATCGACAGACCCAAATATCACCACAGCTTTGACAAAGTGAACTTTGACACACTTTTACACATATGTGCTGAGCATAACCTTCATACTTGCAAAAATCAAAAGTAAAATAAAATAATAAAACATTGAATATATATATATATATATATATATATATATATATATATATATATATATATATATATATATATATGTCAACTTGAGATAACCAACATCTCAGTATAGTGAAATTCATAATATAGTGAAATTCATAATACAGAGACCAGAAACACGAAGTTTCACATATAACAAAACTTCACAACACTGATGTTCAGAAGACTGACCCCCCGTAATTTAATAATCTTCCATGCAAGACTAACTTAGTCCTGCATGGAAGTGACTGTTTAGGAGCAGGATGGCAGCGCGCCATGCATAATAATGAGGCACGCTGCCTGAGCTCCTAATTTTACATGGAGTGTGTAAGAGTGCAGGGGGCGAGTTTGAGAGCAGAGCCCTCTGAATATACATGCCCCCACAATGCAGAACAGAAGAAAGGGGTAAGAAATGAGCGAGACCGCTCATAGGTGTCCACATATTGCCACCAACAGTCCCCCATGTGTACAACCAGCAACAGTACATATAAATAAAATGAAGAAACCTTCATTTTTTTTTTAAAAAATCCGATTAAAGCTAACCGTAGTTGTGCAGGTGTGCCCATCGCTTAGCTACGGTTAATTTAGCTTAAATGGCTGAAGAGGATAACAAGGAAGATATATGCAGGTGAAGCAGGATAGCAATAGTATAGTGGGCAGAGCATTCGCCTTACAAGCAGGCATTCCCAGTTCGAGTCCCACTTCAGCAGATTCCATTTTCCATAGCAAAACACGTTATGAGTAATATTTATGTTGCATAACCCACTAAATAACATATTTTTATGAACTGGAGTACTGTAGTAAATGCACATGTGAGGTGTCAGTGTCATAATGAATAAGGCACTAATAAGCAGGTTTAAGTACAAATAAGCAGTAGTAAGCATATTTAAGCACTAGTTAGCAGGCATAAGCATGTTTGCACGGTGGCAAGCAATGCTTACACTGGCTAAGCAATTCTAAAGCTAACGCTCTGTAAGCAGATGTAATGGCAGGTTAGCAGTGCTTACCCTCGCACAAACCCATGTACAACTGCTCAAAAGTGCCTTAATCACTCTGTATCCAACAGCCCTTGTTCTGGCCATCAACAAAATCAACAACCATGCAGGTCTCAAAACCAGAACCCCATACACCACAGTTACAGTAGTTAACCACCAAGCCATCACAGAAGTACAGAAAAATGAGGTATCAGCAAACAAGTCATCACCATAGTAACACCAAACTGAACCTATAAAAAGGAATCAGTATACAGTTATATGTTCCATAACCTACTACATAACATAAATATGTGAACTGGATTACAGCAGTAAGCCCAGAAGTAAGGTGTAATTGTAATAGAGTGTTGGAATCCCCAATAAAACACAAGGACCCCATAGAGCATATGTACACATTAATCGTGGATACCTGGCAGATATATAAGATGCAATAAATAAGAAATCAACACCCAAAACGAAATATAATGCAAAGTCTAATGTAAGCAATGCTAAGCATTGCACAGGCCAGCTTAGGAGGTATAAGCAATGTGTAGACCAGCTAACTCAATGTTCCCAGTGGTATACCCCTTTAAACAATGTGAAACCTAGGTAAGCAGGTTTGCCCACAGCTTAGCCTTTTCAAAACCAGCCAGTCATAGAAAAGTGCAGGAAATCAGCCCTACTTAAAACCAAGATGCGAGAATACATCTCATAACTGGTTGTAAATTCCCCTTGCAGGCACTATGGCAGTAAGGGGAGAATGTGTGCACTTCCAGGTGCAGTGCTGGTACATCCAGGAGTCCAAGGTCATGGCAGGACTCCTAGTTAAAGACCATGCTCTGAGACTGCTGCAGGGCCAGTACCAGGGTTCCCAATATAACGTCTTGCCCAGGACCTAACCAGTGCCACTGACATAACCCGAACTGGTGAGCAGGTCAGGCACCACTATGCCGACCTGAAGTAGCATAAGGGGGACCTCTTGGAGGACTGGCTCCAAGAGGCTAGAGCATCAGGGTATGTTCCAGACGTGTGCAAGTATCACCTCAGTATGTGAGTAATAATTGCTAGCTCAGGTATATCATGGATAGGTATGGCTAAATATTCCTCTTATGTTACCCACAGCTGCAATGGAGCAGGCCGTGAACCAGGAGGCCCACATCAGTCACCTGGCAAGGTTGTGACATGAGGCAGGTCAGTAATACTCATGCATTTACTGTCATAGGAAATAAAAATAAAAGTAGTAGTAAATTAATTGCTAGTATAAAACCTGTATTGTTCAAGACAAGTACTGCATACACTACAGAATATGGCAGTAAGAGTCTCATATTGTTTTTAAGTCAATAAAAGTGTAATAGTCTGACAAAACAGATCTAACTGCTAGACTGCATGTGTATATCCCGGTATCATACGGTAATGCACCATATATTGAATGTGTAGGAATGCCTGCATATGACAGGTGTAATCCCCAGAGGCCATTTAGTACAACTGAGAGACACATAGACAGTAAACAGGGAAAATGCAGACAACAAAAACCGAATAGCACATGCAACCATGCAACTGGGCTGCGGACTGTTGTTTTTTTAGCACACACAGCCACGGTTCGAATCTGGCCAGTGGTAGTAGTCTGCATACAGAATCATTCCCCACAACTGTACAGATAGTCCAGAATGTCTATTAAAGTGGCCCATATATGTTGCCTATAAACCTGTCCCCCTGGGAAATCAGTGGGATGATCCAAGGCATATAGGCAGCAAACAGGAAATACAACACACAGCTATGAGAACAAATCTGGCACACTAGCAACTTCCCAGTACCTTATGTGACTTAGAAGCCACGTATTTCCCATTTACACCCCAACTTGTCAAGCTGTGGTCAGAGTGTGTACAGTAACAGAGTGAGATGTATGTGCATAATAATAATTTGGAATCTGGTACTGTGCGTGGGAACATTCAGGTAGTGATAATAAACATTTCTCCCACAGGTCTGTCAGATACCAACACTGTGCCAAGAAATACAAGAATGGTATGCAGTTGCTCTGAATAATGAGGTATTACACATCACTGTCGTCCACACTATCCTACAACATAAAACTATCTAGGAAATCTGTATAAGAGTGTTGTAATACAAGGTCAGAATGCAAAAGCACAGGGGATTAATAAGACAGAAAGCAGATAGGAGATATACATCAATATCTATATAGCAGTCACAACTGTGATGGACAGTGTTTATGTTGTAGCAGAAACAGCCATGGTCTGAATCCTGGGAGTGGAATTAGGCTGCATACAGATTCATACCCCACAACTGTACAGATGAGGCCAGAATGTCCAGTATATGTGCCCATATCTGCTGCTTGTCCCCCTGCCCCCCTGGTAAGTCTGTGGGATAATCCCATATGTTTTACCAGCAAACAGGGAATACAAGTGATTGGCAAACATCTATGAGAACACACCTGCCACTGTAGCAACCCCCAAAACTGTGAGAGTAATATGTCAAGTATGTTCCATCTAAACTCCCATGTTATCAAGCTGTGACCAGAGTGTGTACAGTAACAGAGTGAAATGTATGTGCATAATACTAATGTGTAATCTGGAAGTTTGTGTGGCAACAGTCAGGTAGTGCTAACAAACATTGCTCCCACAGGTAAATCGGATACGAAAACTGTGCTGAGAAATACAGACCATTGTAACCTGCACTGGTACTGTTCACTCTGGTATTGTAGGGAATTGTGAGTGTTGCAGTTTTTCTGAATAATAAAGTATCACTGGTCACTGTCACCCACACTGTGCTACATAATATAACTATGCAGGAAAACATGTATATGTGTGTGTCAGGTCACTAAAGATAGAAGAGGGCAATATTCTAGATATGTCCAGGCACACCAACATGTGGTCAACACATGGCCAGAGTCCATGCCAAAAGAGTTGGATAGCATAGTGCAAAACATCAACCTGGCATCCGGGAATATGTGTGCAAACAGTTAGTGTTAACAAACATTCCCTCCACAGGTATACCAGGTAAGAGGTGTATACTGCAGGTAATACCTGTTCCTGTGTAATGATGATGACA
Source organism: Protopterus annectens (assembly GCF_019279795.1). Taxonomy (NCBI): domain Eukaryota; kingdom Metazoa; phylum Chordata; order Ceratodontiformes; family Protopteridae; genus Protopterus; species Protopterus annectens. The sequence continues at coordinate 65,980,906 of NC_056742.1, forward strand.
GCCATATCACTGTCCAAACTAAGGCTATAGGGTAGTGTAGTAAGACTTGTAAGGTACATATAACAGCACTGACTAGAAACGTAATGTGGACTACAGGAATATACTAGTTGCTAATTGACATCTCCCCCCCACCATATCTCCAATAATAATCAACATACCCACACCAACCAGTATGTAATGACAACTATGTTCTGATAATGTCCAATTGTTTGATAAAATGTTAATGGTTCCCATGCATCTGCTATATTTAATTATTCCAACATTGGTGGCCTGGTGCCATCAATGTACCTGAATGCTGTTCTTATTACCACTGTGGTCCCATATACGCATGTGTTCTGTTTGCTATGCAACTGTTCCGTATCTGGTGTCTGGGTTAATGGGAATATCTATGCATGCTGTTATACCTAACCCTGGAATGTGTTGACTATTACTAACTGACAAATGATGGAATGTAAACACTATAGCACGCTTGGGAAGACTGGTCACAGTGGACCCACCTGTCCGATCTCAGCTGGCCGTGGCACCGGGCACCAGCATGTCTGGTGCCCAACCTGGGACCTCCCTGCCCATTGGTACTGCACCACCTTCAGGTGGAACCACCTCAGGGGATGGGGTCACCCCCCCCTTGGGAGTGGGCATGGACAGGCACCTGTCGCCCGTCGCCAGGTCGGGGTCGTGGTGTGTAGAGTGATCAACGAGCAGTTTGGTGATCTTCTATGCCAGCTCAAGGGCCATGTGTCATGATTAGAGAGTCAGCCTGGCTCTGTGACTCAGCCCCCAAAACACCCAGCTTTGGGGCTGTGAAGGTGCAGTGGTAACTACCCATGGGTGGGGACCTCAGTCCCACTGTTACTAGTAGGGGATTTGTGGGCTTCTGATATTCCAACACCCCTCCCCATCAAGGTGTTTA